>NC_029785.2:133403688-133407783 GCF_000816755.2 Arachis ipaensis | reverse complement strand
AAATTAATTTATCCGATCTAATTTTAATAAAAATAACATAGTTTAATCGGTTATATGTGTTAAATTTGAATTATTAAAATATCTTAAAAAAAAGATATTTTTGACAACTTTATCGGGCTCCTTTTCATTATACTTGCTTAAACAAGTATGATTATGTAATTAACAAAATGTGAATATAATTAATTTGGTGGCCAATATTTTTTATTCTACACGTACCATTTTTTTTTTTTTTGGAATAACATAAAAGCTATAAAGCTCACATTAGTGTATACACAACAGTGGCTTATTGCTTATTGCATTTTGAATTTTTCATAAGTGACCCCGACAACAAAATAATAAAGATGTATGTGAAGTTTAATTTGAACCTTAAATTTGAAGAAAGAGATGTGAATTGAAGTTATGAACATACATTATTGCAGCATGGATCTTGTTATGTACGAAAGACACGGTTCAATGTTGTTGTTGCGTTGCACGCACCCTTCCCAGACAACTCTACATACCTATCATATCAACAAGGTTTCTATGTATCTCTTAAACGGTGCAATCAAGAGAAATTAATGGCCACCCTTTCACAATTTTCTTCACATTTCACATCATCACACTCAGACCCTACTACCCTTTCACATGCATATATATCATTATTCTTTAATTTTCGTTCTTGCAATGTTCATGTTTATAATTTTTAATTTTTTCCAATGGTGAAAAAAATAGAATAAAAGATAGAATTGAAGTTGTATGTGTTTATACAAGTTTGAATGAGTCATTGATGTTGATCGTGTTGTTGAAGTAATTCCGAAATGCTTGCTCTAGAAACATCAAGAGGCAAGTAGCCATTTGTATAGAAAAAGAAATTAAATCACTTTTTCTTATTTGAAAGGTCATTATTTCAGGAATGCTATTCCTTCTAGCTAGCTTGGATTCCTCTGTTGAATTCGTAGCTTAGAGATTCCAAAGCAACATTATATATGTGACTACTAGCTAGCTAGCATTAGCATTAGCATTATTTTTCATACAAGAAACATATATAGTACGTATAGGGAGACAAAGGTACGTACATGTGCTGATTTTGGTTTTCCATGGTACTTCACTTTTCCACAACTTAAATATTAATTTATTGCCAATCCAAACTTCATGGTCTATCGGTATTAGACTGCGTTTTATACTTTACAGGCATATGACAATAACACAGGAATACAGACACATAAAATCGAATTTGATAAATAAGACATGGATCAAAATATTATATTTAAAGACATTGTATTAGTGTATTTTATGTTTATAATAATACAAAGATACTAACAAAAAATATAATTTATTTTTTTTATTATTTTTGTTAATTTTTTTATTATTATATTTTTCTTCCCAAACTTTTTGAATGAAAAAAAAAAGAATAAATTAGACTTTTAAAATTTGTTATAATTTATTACCAAATAAAATACAAGAACACTAATTTTTGTATCTTTATCGTTTGTGTCTTATTCTTAGGGTCCGTTTGGATAGGTTCATAAGTTACTTTTTTTTTTTTCTTTTAACTTATGAAAAGATATAGTATTAATGTCTAGTATAATTTTCAAAATCAAATCATTGTAGCTTTCTAAAAAACTATTTTAGTGCTGATAAAGAAGTTAAAAAAATGACTTCTCTCATAATAAATAGCTTTTTATTACTCTTCTTTTAAAATAAGCAATTTTAGAACTAAAAAACCAAACACAAAATAACTTATTTATAAGTTACTTTTAATATAAATATTTATTGTTTAAGCGAATTTTTTTAAAATGAGTTTAATTAAACTGTTTACTCAAACTGAACATTAGTGTCTTATCATGTTCTGTTTGAAGAATCAGACGCACCTAAATTATTATATACATAAAATAAAATTTGAAATTCCGACATTTATTTAAGTAGACATAAAAATTTACTATTCGATCAACTTAAATTGGTTATATATATAAAAGGGTTTTTGTTATTTGTACTTTACATTATATTAAGCATTTAAAAATGAAAACTAGATAAAGAAATAGAAGAATTCAAATTTAGAAAGTCTTGAATGTTATATTAAAAGAATGGTTTTTCAACATTTAGATATTTTATTCTATGCTAACAGATTAACTTCATAATAGTTAGATTTTATAGCCTATTTTCATTCTCTCTCAAACTCTTTTTCTTAATAATTAATTGGATCTTAGATGTCACTAATTTTTAAATGTTGAAATAACATTATTGTAAAACCAAAGTAACATATTTTTACTACCAAAAAAGTAGTATTACAATATAATCGACCATCATGAAAGTTACTTTTATCCGCTTGGTATAAACTTTAGGTAAAATCCATGCTCAAGAGCTGTTCCATTGGTTCTTCAGATTTCCCAAACATATAAACAAAGAGAGACAATATCAATATGTTTTAATTTCTCACAATGTGAAAGGCAGAAAAATTTGGAATAGCTTAATTCAGGCTATTCTAGTTCCTATATATACAGAACTTAGGCTTGCTTATTGCTGGTTAAATTATCGGAATTTTTTTAAATATTTTTGGAACAGCGATGTTTCAGTAATTTTAATAAATAATTTTAATTAATATGTATTATATATATAATATATTTTTTTATAATTAAAATTAACAACTAAAATTATTGAAATACCAGTGTTCTAAAAATATTTGAAATTTTTCCAAATATATGAGCAAAGCTATATAATCAATAAGTATATTATTTTTAGTTAATACTTGATTAACTTTAAACGTTAAAAATTAAAATTAAAATTAAAATTTTAAATTCTATTAATACAAAAATAAGGATAAAACACACTAATAAATCATTTTAGTTTTAAAATTATATTAATACCCTATTTTGATTTTTGTTATAAGAATGTCCTGAATGATTCTATGCAAATTGAATCGATCAATTAGATTTGATTTATATTTTTTCAATGTAAATCGAGTCTATTGGATTTGATTTAAATTACTACTGAACAACACATATATAATAAATCGAACTAGCTTGATTGAATTTAGTATTGCTATAGATTATTGAGATTTATTATCTTTTATAAACTTTAGATATCAATAATTTGTATTAGTATTAAATCAAATCAACTAAATTCGATTCACATGTATATGCTGTAGAGACGTAGTAAATCGAATCAAATTAATTCAATTTATTATTGATATAGCATATATAATAAATTTACATTGAAAAAATGTAAATCAAATTTAATTGATTCGATTTACATAAATTTATTTTAGGACATATATATAAAGTGATTTGTTTTAGGATATTGGTGTAATATTAGAGGCCATTTAATTTGTTAATGTCATTTACCCTAAAAATAAAGTATTAGATAAAATTAATAAAAAAATTAATTTCTAACATTTTTCATTACATAAATGATCTTTCCTAAGGAACTTAAGATTATTATTAGCTCTACCTATTGGAGAAAAGGAGGAGCTAATTCAGAAAGCTAAATATAATCTCTCTTTTGTAGCTAACTAATAAATTTGAGAATATGCATAGTATACCATCTTTTTGAAGCTAAATATACGGAGTTTTTAATTTGATATTGGGTTTATAGTAATATTTTTTAATAATATGTGAAATTTGATTTTTTTTTTATATGGAGATCACAAATTTGATCTTTTAATTTGTGAAGTTTAACTTTTTTTTTTAATTTTTAAAACACAAAACCTATTTTTTGATTTGTGAAGTGACACAAAATCTATCATCTGATTGTGAACTTTAATTTTTTAAAATTTTTAAAACATAAAACTTACCATTTAATTTGTATTTTAGTGTTAATTTTTTTTTAAATGTGCAAATTGAATCTTTCAATTTATGATTACCTCCATACTAAATTAAAACTCACTATTTTTTTTATAACCGAAAATAACACAACAATAATTTTCATATAAAAAAATAGCCAAATATACCGCACTTTTAAATGTTATCAAAGTTTATTATGTTTTAATTAGTAGTATTGAACCACTCTTTTTTATCTTAAACCTTTTTTTCTTTTTTGGAGATTAATAAAAACTGAATTTTAATTTTTTATCATAAATTTTAATATTATATCATAAAATCAATTTTTAAAAGGTTTAAA
>NC_029785.2:133402366-133402652 GCF_000816755.2 Arachis ipaensis | reverse complement strand
GGTCCCTATAATTTCACAAAATTTTTAATTAGGTTCCTATATTTTTTTTAATTGAATCTTTGCACCAAATTTTTTTTTTTAATTGAGTCCTTACACTTTTTTTTTCTTTTATTTAGGTTCCAGTACCAATTTTTTTTTAGTTGGGGTATAAAAATAAGCCAATTACTACTAAGAGAGACTTAATTAAAAAAAAAAACTTTAGTGCAGGAATCCAATTAAAAAAAAGTATAAGAATCTAATTAAAAATTTTACAAAATTATAGGATTAATTGAGTAATTAACTTTTT
>NC_029785.2:133399001-133402240 GCF_000816755.2 Arachis ipaensis | reverse complement strand
ATAGGATCAACTGAGTAATTAAATTTTATTATTATTATTATTATTATTATTATTATTATTATATAGCACGCACAATTTAACAACGAGGTTTCAAATCTATCTATCAATCTAGTCACGTAGTTGACTCAAAAAGGAAGGGACGAAGGGTAGTAGATTACAAGCTAAATTGATTTAGACAGATCAAACTTTCTGATAAGATCTAACTTTTTTGAGTTTAGCGGCATATTATTACAATGACTAGTTTTCAGGTGGTTAAAGCAATTAATAACTTTCTAAATTCTACTAATTAAGGAACAAACAAAACTGTCGTGATGATTGATGAATAATGCACAAACACATGCCAATTGTCACGGTAAATTTTAGAAGGTTAAATTTAACAGTGTTTGTAGAGTTTTCTAGAGTATTTGAGAATGCTCTAGATGGTTCTGGAACGTTCTAGAATGTCCTAGAAGTTCCTGGAATATCCTAGAAGGTTCTAGAAGACTCTAGAAGATCATAGAGTATTCTAGAAGAGTGTAGATGCATATAGAAGTATAAAGAGTGATATGGAATAATCTAGAAACATTTAGAGAGTTGTGGTAGGATAGATATTTGTAAAGAAGGTTCTGGATGATTAATCTGGACCGTTGATTAGATTTAATCCTAACCATCCATTGAGGAGGTGGATGGCTATAAATAGGGATGAGAGTTAGAATTTGGGGGTGTGAATCATTTGTAACCACACTTAAGCAATAAAGTGTTCTTCCACCAAAGCTTCATTTCTCTTGTTTTCTCTTGTATTCTTAACTTTCTTGCTAAATATTGAGGGTTAGGCTGACTTGGTCTTAGCTCAAGAGGTTGAGTAAGTCCGAGTGCCGGCACGGTAGCGTTGGAGTGTGTCCAAGGCCGTGACAATTTGGTAGTAGGGCCAAATATGTAATCTCTCCCTTCTTGCATCAGAACTCCTCCAATAGCGTAGTCAGAAGCATCAGTGTGGACTTCAAATACCTTTGAGTAGTCGGGTAGTGCTAGTACTGGTCCCTCTGTGATAGCAGCCTTCAACTCATCAAAGGCTTTTTGACACTCCTTTGACCATTCCCAAGAGTGATTCTTCTTGAGAAGATCAGTTAATGGTGCAGCCTTAGTGGAGTATCCCTTGATAAACCTCCGATAGTAATTAGCCAACCCAAGGAATGACCTCAATTCAGATACCTTGTTTGGCGGCTCCCACTCTTTGATAGCCTTCACCTTTCCTTGATCCATGCAGAGAGTTCCACCTTTAATGATGTGTCCCAAGAAGTGGACTTCGTCCCTTGCAAAGGAACACTTTTCCTTCTTCACATATAGGTTATTCTCTCGCAAGATCTTGAACACGGTTCGTAAGTGTTCTACATGTTCCTCCAAGGTATTGCTATAGACAACAATATCATCCAAGTAGACCACTACAAACCGATCAAGATAAGGTCGAAAGATCTCGTTCATCAAGGTACAGAAGGTCGCAGGAGCATTGGTCAAGCCAAAAGGCATCACCAACCACTCATACGATCCATACCTCGTGACACACGTGGTCTTAGGCTCATCACTATCGGCAATTCTCACTTGGTGATATCCTGACCTCAAATCTAGCTTTGAGAACCACTTGGCTCTACCAAGTTGATCAAACAAATCGGCTATCAAAGGAATGGGGTATTTGTTCTTGATGGTTACCTTGTTAAGTGCTCGATAGTCGATGCATAGTCTCAGCGAAACATCATGCTTCTTTTGGAACAAGACTGGTGCGCCATAAGGTGCCTTCGATGGACGGATGAACCCAGCATCTAGCAAATCCTTGAGTTGCTTCTTCAACTCCTCGAGTTCTGGCGGTGCCATTCTATACGGTGTTGAGGCGGGCGCCATCAACTATAGTAGGTATTTTTTAGTTAAAGGAAAAAAATGGAAAAAAATAAGAAGAAGGATCTAATTGAAGTGGGTCATTAAATTTGAAGCTATTAGTAGTAATCTAATGTAAAGAGAGAGAAAGAGTTCTATTTATATGTAGTTGGATAATAACAGCTACTCTCCATAGACCTCATCAAAAGAGCAACAAACAAAAACATCCCTATTCTCTTTCCTCCATTTTCATGTATCAAACAAAACACTAACTCACAGAAATAGTGAGAAGTCCCAACCCCCCCCCTTTACTGATCAATCATGCAACAACAAAAAATCCCCCACATACATTGCCCTCTGAATCATTCAATTCTTCCGTACTTACCCCCTTTTTAATTTTTTCTTCTTGTGTTTGGGGGTCCATTATTTACATTGTTACCGTACCTTGTTAATTAATATCATTTACTTTACCTTTCTCTACCATTCTATCTGTTTCATATCATATATTTATATATAAATAAATAAATATATAGAATAGAGCTAGTAGCTAATATATAAGAGTCTCCATCACGCATGCTACCTAGCTTGGCTGCTACTTATCAGTGATCTCTTCTGCGTATATAGTATAGAGACAGTGCTATGTATATGTATTATTCATGCATCCACATATTTTTATCTATAAAATTGTGTTCCCGTGAGGTTATTTTGGTTAAATTCAAATAAGCTCCAATTACATAATGTGATGTGCTTTTACATCTTTAATCTCTAATCATTATATTGTTTTACAATAAATTGCATTTTGACATTAAACATATTAATTTTTCTTTAACTTTTTCAAACAATAATAATATATATTTTTTTAATCAAAATTGATCATTTTTAGGGTGTAAAATAAAAATTTGTCATTTTTTTTATAAATCTAACCTTACTTTTATTTTTCTAATTATATAATGAGTGTTTTTACTCAGTTTTTTTTTGTTATTATAGTAAAATTATCTTTTATTGCAATCATTTACAATGCATCACATTCATCATATTCCATCCCAAGTTGTTTTTGTTGATTCAGATGCTAATTATATAGATGTAAGAATTCAACATAATAAAGACAGTGAACTCCATTTTACTTAAGGATGGTTGAATCTCCTTAATTATATACTATGACCAACCTAATAAAATAAAATATAGATGAAATTATCTTTGGTAGGACGCTGAATTTATCACTGAGCTAAATGTAGTTATTCTTGCCTTTATGCCTTACATGAATGATAAGGTTTATTTAATAAAAGGATAATCTAAATTTGTAAGAATTCTACGTATCCAATCTTGATCAAACTATTTTCATTAGTTGTCGTTACGAAAATAATTTTAATGTATATGCATTTAAAATCTAA
>NC_029785.2:133395797-133397899 GCF_000816755.2 Arachis ipaensis | reverse complement strand
GGTATAAATTAGAATCTTGTTATTTTTTTTAATAAATTTAACTTTATTTTTATTCTTTTAATTATATAATATGTGTTTTTACTCCTTTTTTTTCATTTGTTCTTGCAGCATAATTATCTTTTACCGTAATCATTTATAATGTATTACATTTCTCATGTGTTTATGAGTTTATTTCGAGTTATTTTCGTTGATTTGGATGCTAATTATATAGATATAAGAGTTCAACATAACAAAAATAGTGAATTTCATTTTATTGAAGAATGATTGAATTTTCTTATATACTATGACCAACCTAATAATAGTTTTATAATATGGTATCAGAGCTCTATGTCCGAAAGGTCAAGAGTTCGATCCTTGGTGAACCTCAAAAGTGAAAAAAATAGCATAAGGTAAATAAAAGAGAAAAGAAGGCCTATGCAAAATCAAACAAACCCAAAAAGAGACTCTTGTTTGAGGGGAAGTATTAGAGATATAACCATTAATTAATGTTGCCTTCTCCCATCAGCTTAAGTTTTTAGGATGAATGGTTTCATAACAAATAGAATGTGAGTGAAGTTATTTTTCATAAGAATAAACACATTAGTCTATCAAACATAATTAAATATGTATTCTAATTACGTGGTAAACACATTAATCCATCAAATATAAGGTTCTGAAAATCGGACCGGACCAGTCGGTTTGACTGGGTTAACTGAGAACCGGTCATCTGATCGGTCTAGTTGACTCCCAAAATCTCTCTGCAAAAAATCGGTTGAACCGGTGGTTAATCGGTGGACCGGACGAACCGGACGAATTTTTCGAAGTTCCGATTTTTGAAAATAGCCCAAAATGGCGTCGTTTTTTACGCAAAAAAAAAAACCCACGACCCACTAACTTAACCCACCCCCAAATCATTCAGCACTCAGTTGTCACCACGCCTCCCTCAACCCTACTTTCCTTTTCCTCCAACGAGCAGAGGAACTCCACCATCCACACCACAATCGACGCTGGCAGTGAGCCAGTGACCACCAGCGGTTGCCACCCTTGCGGTTTGAAGCGTATAGCATCATCGTCATCTGGTCTTCTGAAGAACACGCACGACACACCCCACAGTACAGCTGTCAGCAGTGTCGTCGTCTTGAACTATGAACACTGAAGCTTCTAGTGTCGCCGTCGTCGGCTTGTCGTCAGCTTCTGTCAACATCGTAGTTGGGCATCTGTTCTGCTACCGTGAATCACAGTGAGTTATTGGGATTTTTAATTAATTTTTTTATTTGGTTTTAATTAACTGTATGAATTGCTGGTTGCTGTAGTGAGGAATTTAGTTCAAATTTAAGTTCAGTTAATTTTTTTATTTTGTTAATTATATGAATTGATGGCTTGATGCAGAATTCTTATTCTGCTTTACAATTTTTTTATTTTGTTAATTATATGAATTAATTGTTATGTAATTCTAAATTTTACTGAATATAAATTTGATATAAGTTTAATTTTGGAACTTTGGATTTTGAATTTTGCTGTATAAGTTTAAAATTCTGCCCTATTGAATTTTGCTGAATATAATTTTTTATTTTGAATGCTGGATGAATTGATATAATAATCTGGGTTCTGAATTGTTATCATTTTGAATTTTGCTATAATTGTTGGATATAATTTGTAATTTAGATTTCTAGATTTTGGATTTGGATTCGCTTCTGAAGTCATGACAAATCCCTCGCCCAATTCAATCAATCATGGCATTCACGGACATGTTCCTGCATTGAAGTATTTTTTCTTTTGTTAATCTCTCTGTATGTTGTGATCTCTTTGGCTAATAAAGTCACTCTTGATATGGTAGAAATTTCTAAAATTAGGTAATTATTGAGAATGTAGTTTAGAGGGTTTTTTATTTTTATTGGTACCATTTGTTTCAAAATAATGGAAAAATCCTGTCTTAATTATTATGAATGTATTATCTCTATTAGTATATTTTTACTGAGCATCTTAATGTACTGTTAGTATTTTTAAGAAAACTGTTAATGTCTAATTTTGAGGTATAACTTCAAAATTATTTTCATATTAAAATTTTTAAATTTAAAAATTATTTTTTTTATTTAAAATAGAAAAATAAAATAAAGTCTAGA
>NC_029785.2:133387959-133390078 GCF_000816755.2 Arachis ipaensis | reverse complement strand
ATTATTTGTTATTAAATTAGAGAATTAAATTATTATATTATTAATATTTTTTAAACTTAAAAATATTATAATTAATTTTTTATTTTAAAACATTCTTTTTAATTATTATTTTTTTTTATAAAATTTAGTATTTAAAAATTAGAGATCAAGCTTTAAAATTGAAGATAAAACACAATTTTAAAAAATTGCCTGTTAATGACCGAAAAAACTTAATCACTTAACTATATTATTTGCATGGTTTAACTTATTAACTTAGTTATATGTTGAAATTATATTACTCATCTTAAAAATTTAAACTAATAAAAAAATACAGATATCTCAAACATGTCTTTTCACGCAAATTTTTTTTAGAATTTACGTAAATATTTTAATTTGCATAAATCTTTTTTTATTTGTCGTATACTATTTTTTTTTAAGAATAACAAAGATTGAATTTTAAATTTTTTCATAATAAAAATTTTAATACTATGTCATAATATCACTTCTCTAAAAAATTTAACCTAACAATAAAAGACACGTAAATAATTAATTATATCTCTAATAATTAATGTGGGCTCCTTGCACTATGATATAAATGATATGATGATGATGATTACAGGATATGGACTTCATCATAAATTACAGTACCTGCAAAAAACAAAGAAGTTCAACGAAATACGAATTAATTTTTAATATGAAAACTCTTAGGTAACAAACAATGCAATAAGCCAAAAAGTACAGCAAAGTATCCATGTGTATGTTAAAAGAGATAAAGAAGAAAAGTTGTCCTTGTGCTATATATAGCTCTTTTAATTTATTTCACTTCATCACACTGACAATAATTAATTAATCAAGTAGGGAATGTGATCATCGACCAACTTTTGGTGATTCAAGATTATGTAGTTTACGCATTTCATTCTGATTTAGGAGGCCCATCCATATATTCATTAATTAGTTCTTTCAAATCACTCAAATTAAAGCCAACTGAAATTGAAGTTGGATTTTCATTCCCTTAATTATTGCTTTAATTTTGACCTATATATGAACAGCCAAATTAGGAAAGAAAATATCATCATGAACTATGGTAGCCATGAGTGCATGAAGGAGAAGATAAAGTCATAGATATACCAGAACATTAAGGAAGTGAGCACAGCCATTAAGAAAAATAATTAGTTAGTACTAAGAAATTTTATAGAAATTATATCTATTGTATTTTCAGCCCGGATACTAAGGATTAATTGAAACTCCATTTAAAAATTTGTTGCTGATCAATGAGTTGTTACATACACAACGTGAAATTCGTAGAAATTATATTTATTTAAATCGCTCTTTGCTATAATATATATAAGATAATTCTTTTATTTTTATTATTTTATCCGTCGCTAAATTAGTTACCGCAAAATACTGATTCAATGGCAGTTATACCAGCGGTTGTTGGAAATCGCCGCAAAACTTAATTCCGGCATCTATAACCAAGACAGTCCACTGAATCGTCGACCTTTGATTTTGCGGTGGTTTTCGGTTCAAAACCACCGCTAATTGGAGAAAAAACTGCCGCTAAGCAGCGCCTATGCTGTAGTGGTCACTACTTAGCTTTAATAACGAAAATGAAAAATATAAGTGATGATGTTTATAACAATCTCAAACTTCTAACTTCTAAGCATAGTTTGGATTTGGTCATGAATTCATAATTAAGTTCGCATTCCTATACATTGCATGCATTACCATAATATATTAAAAAACAAAAAAAAAAAAATTAAAGAAAGTAAGCGGGGCACATATATATACTTGGACTAATCACAAACAAATAAAAGAGTTTGTTTGTTACAATTTAATGATTTGAAAGACTTTAAGAAAAGAAAAATCTAATTATAAGTACTAGTTTTTAATCTATACATAAAATTTAACTCTATAATCTTCTTTGGGCAAGAAGACAAATGTAAACTAGCTCGATCGTTACTTTAATTAATCAAATATTTTTTGTCTAGATTTTATATTTTCAATAAATCATCTAAAGATTTTATTTTTGAAAAATGTATAGTTTATAATATATTCACTTGTTCAGTAGTTTAAATAGTCTAATAATATTGGATTGGATATATGCTGATATGATATTATAATTGAAATTAAGTGGACTTAT
>NC_029785.2:133385853-133386498 GCF_000816755.2 Arachis ipaensis | reverse complement strand
TAGCATAATATATATTAATTTTTTATTAAAAATATTATGAAATAAACTAATTATTAATATGATATAACATGATGATCCAAGTGAGTTGGATATTAGAATGCGGAGCAAAGAAAATGAGAGAGGGAGGTTGTGAAGAAGGAGCATAGAGTAGCATCTATCAATAATTTATAATATGAAAAGGAGGGTGACGAAGCAAATTAAAGTGAGTTATGTAGAATTTATTACACCAGAGACATGGAAAGGGACTGAAGCTAAGTGGGCAATGAAACAGTATTATTATTGTAGTATTAAAAAATTTTGAAGGCCTAAAACGACAAACAACATATCCTAATTAATATTATATGGAAAATCACTCTCTTTTCATGAACATCTTATTTGTCATATCTTATAAACTCTTGCAATAATAGAATAATTATTTCTGCAATGTAATTGTTTTACTTTATGAAGAATGTTAGAGAGTTAATATTTTTGGTTTGTAATAAAAGAATGAAAATTGATTATTATTAATTTAAATGTAAGATAAAATCAAAGAAAAGTACCTATCACTTAGCATTTCTTCTAAAGGGATTAGTAAAACATCTTCGGTACACCAAATTTAAACCTATTTTTTGTTCAATATATGAAAATGAGTTTAATTTTGACGCA
>NC_029785.2:133382577-133385743 GCF_000816755.2 Arachis ipaensis | reverse complement strand
AGTAAAAAATAATATTTATATAAAATAAGATGAATAAATTAACAATTTGTTAAGAAATTAATTTCTTTAAGAAAACGTCCTACGAAAAGTTAAAAGTTTTAGATATCTTAGATACATTATACAAGATAATGGAAAGATTGAACAGGATGTGAATCATAGGATTTAAGCAAGTTGGTCAAAATGGTAAAGTGCATCTGGTTTTATATGCGACCAAAAGTGCCTTTAAAACTTAAAGGTAAATTCTACTGCACTGCCATAAGCTATGCTTTATAGTACGGAATGTTGGGCGGCCAAAGGAGAGCACGAACATAAGCTAAGCGTAGCAGAGATGAAGATGTTGAGATGGATGAGTGGTCATACACGATTGGATAAAATAAAGAACGAAGATATAAGGGAGAGAGTTGGAGTAGCACCCATTGTGAAAAAAATGGTTGAATCGCGTCTCAGATGATCTGGACATGTGAAAAGAACACCGACAAAATACCTAGTCAGGAGGGTGAATTAGATGGAAGACGGATAAGGGATGAAAAGCAGATGAAGACCTAAGAAGACCATCCATGAGGTGGTCAAATGAGATCTACATGTAAACCGTATCTCTGTAGACATGATACATGATGGAGAATATACAATAGCATCGTTTGATTCATGTAGCCGACCCCCTAGTATGACAAGGCTTTGTTGTTGTTATTGTAATAATCAACCAACAAAATAATAGACAAATAAAATTAAGAGGACGAAAAAGAAAAATTTGTAAAACAAATTAACTTATAGAAAATTGTCATATCAAAGGGGTTTAAAACTTAAATCTAGATAATTATTTTAGCAACCTTCATCAAATATATAACATTATTCAACAACAAAAGACGACTAAAGACCCTTCTAGCTAGCTAGGTCCCGGGTCTAAATAGAGTTCAAAATTTTTGTTAAAAAAAATATGAAAAAAAGAAAAGAAGAAACAGAAGCAAAAAGCAAGATGTATAAATGAAGCATTTTTTATGGTGGTCCTTAGGGTTTTGAGTGTCATATTTATATATATTTGATGTAACTGTTCCAAAGTTTTATGATTGATTTGCTTAGCCCTTGGAAACAAATAAAGCTGCTAGAAAAAAAAGTCGTTAAAGGAAACGAAAGACATCCCTCACTTTTCACCACCCAAATTGACAGCAACATTATAGTACAATTATCTAATATGGGATATGAAATTCAAACACCACATATGGTATGCACACACAAACTCTATTATTACGGATAATTTAAGGTTTTAGTCGAACAAAAATGTCTTTTTATTTTTTCTACTTTAATTTCTTTTCATAATTTTAGAAACAAGAAGTAACAAAATTATATTATTTTCTTAATAAGTAAGAGAAAATTGTCATTATTTTATTTTGCTTTATTTACTAATCTATCACATATAGTGTTGTACCTTGTACGTGTAATAAAAATCTATCCTATATAACTGATTCAGATGGATATTTTGGACATTTTGTGTGATATGATCAATTAAGAAGCTGAATTTGAAATTCTTGAATTCAAGTCTATCTATTTAGATTTTTTTTTTAAGAAATAAAAGAAAAAAAATAGAAGGTATAATTAGAGTATAGAAGAAGTGAGACTGTAGTAATAAAATTTCGCCCCCCTCGTCCGCTGTGGACTTTGCAGGTGTGTCTTCTGATCGAGTAGTGCAAGTGGTCACTCTCATATTCCAATCCTCAATCATAATAAATTCCTACTTCATAATATTATTATATATTTAAAAAAACCCCTTTAAATTTATTCATATTTTTACATGTTTAATTAAATATTTTAACGTAACACTACACGTATTTAAATCTTTATGTAAAAATATTTTCAAGTGAATAATCATCATCTCAATCTTCACTTTTATTAAATACAAGTTTATGTATTATTCAAAACTACTTTTCCTTTTTTTAATAATTTTTTACCGGGCTAATTTTAAAGTGTTTAGAATGGGTCTGATTTTATTTGTGATAAAAAGATTTTTATTTTAAATTTAAAGGTGGTGCTGTCATTAGACAGACTATGATATATCGAATAATATTTTAGATAATAAAAGATGAACATGAACATAAGTTAAGTATACGAGAGATGAAGATATTAAGAAGAATGAGTAGTCAAATTCATATGGACAAAATAACAAGTGAAAATATAAGAGAGAAAACTGGAATGGAATTATTGCTAAAAAAATGATAGAATTTTATCTTAGATAGTTTGGACATGTGGAAATAAGATCGACAAAAAATTCAATAAAAAAGGCGAAGTAGATGAAAGATAGATATGACAAAAAGTAGAGGAAGATAAAAAAAAGACTATACATATATAAAATAGTCGTCAAAGAAAATATATTATAAACATGATAAATAATACGATTTAATAATGTATTTGTTTTATTCATATAGCTCACTTCATATAATAGGATAAAATTTTGTTGTTGTTATAAAAAAATTAAACTTAGTGTATAATAGACATAGATATGTTAAAAAATGATTTTTATATTTTTATTTTTAAATTAGTAAGCCATATTAGTCTTTTTATTCCAGAAAATACAAGTTGATTTTTAAAAATATTTCTTAAAATCTCTCTACAGAAATCAGTTAATAATCAATCAACAAAAAATTTTCACATTTAAAAGAAAGTACACATTCTAAACTAAAAATGACACATCTAAACTCATGTTGACTAATTTTTATTAGTTTCTTATAGTACTTATCCTTAATTATAAATACTAGAAAGCATATTATAAGCACCCCGTTGAATCCAATTCCTAGAATATATATTCTATTAAATATCTTAATAATTGTTAAGCTGTAATAGTTATAGTTTAGCTTGCAGATGATGTCTTTGTAACTTTAGATTTGGATACACCCTCCAGCTTAATTAAAGGGAGGTTTGAAGGAAATAATACTAAGCAAACCCTAAATACACAACTAAGTTTCTTTTTCTATTAATTTATTTTCTTTCTTTTATTTTTTGATAACATTTTTTACAGTATGATCAAACACAATAAACTAATTACAATTGAATCATATGTAGCTAGTAGTTTTGGTTCTTTCTTGAAAAGACTAACTGTACCCTAAAAAAAAAAAAAATCATAACCACAAAGTTAAAAGCCCAAACAAATCTTTAACCCTTACCTTTATGCAAGTTA
>NC_029785.2:133381629-133382438 GCF_000816755.2 Arachis ipaensis | reverse complement strand
TATATTATATATAAATATATATAAAAATTAATTTATTTTTAATATTTATTTATATTTTAACATATATTTTATATTAATAATTAATTTTGATGGCTGATTTTAATACAGTAGAAATGTAAACTAAAAAGCAGTTTTGTTTTGGTTTAGCGGTCGGCCCCAGCATTCCCTCTCTGCCTTGTGCCCTCTTCCTCTCCATCCAAATTCTTCTCAGAACATCACTTAATTCTTCTCTCTTTCTTTCTTTCTAATAATATTATTATTGATGTATATATATATCCTCGGTATCTAAGCAAAGAAGGAGAATAAAAAGCCCTTTGCCCTCTTCAACTTTAATTTCCTGTGTGTGAGAGAGAAAGACCTTAGCTTGCTTCATCTTCTTCTTATTCTCTTCTTCTTCTTTCCATAGAGAAGAGTAGATCAGAGACACATCATCATCATCATCATCATCATCATGATGTCGAGCTGCAGCATGGATGCTGGACCTGAGCAACTGTGCTACATACCCTGCAACTTTTGCAACATTGTTCTTGCGGTATATATTTATATATTACTTTAATTTCATCCTCTCTCTTTTACTTCATCTTATAGATCTGATTATTTATTTGATCCTCAGATTAATTTGCTTACCTTCTTCATTCATATACATATATACATACATATTTTCATTCATTATTTTATTTCCCTATTTAATTAATTTATTTTTTTCTTGTTCATTTATATACACATACAAGGACTAAAAGGAAATTAAGATCCTTAGCTTTGTAAACCACAAGCTATATATATATATTTCTTTTTTTTTTTTGTGAAGC
>NC_029785.2:133377561-133381145 GCF_000816755.2 Arachis ipaensis | reverse complement strand
GGGGTTGTTTATGATAGATAGAGTGAGGTCTCCATCTATTGTTATGGACTTTTCCTTTTTTGCAGTCAAAGAAAAGTCATAGACATAAAAATAAGCCTCATGAAGAAAATTAAAACCTCCGAATCTTCTTAATCATCATCTTCTTCATTGAATTCAGGTGAGCGTTCCATGCAGCAGCTTGTTCGACATGGTAACGGTTCGATGCGGTCACTGCACCAATCTCTGGTCCGTAAACATGGCTGCGGCCTTTCAATCACTCTCATGGCAAGATCTTCAGGTCTCTCTCTTCATTCAATGAAACCTGCTTTTAATTCAATTTCTCTTGATTTGATTTCAATTCAGGATCCTAATTCCTAGCTACCTAACTTTCTAGGGTTTCTGCGATGTTGTTATTTATTCCTTTTGAGAAAATCGAAGCCCTCTCTCTCTTTCTCTTTCTCTCAGGTAGATAAGTTTTTGTCTTTGTGTGTAACAAAATCGAATTGAATTGGTCCTAGCTAGCTTCACTAGTGGTGGAAGCTATTACTATACCTGCAGCCGCCATAACCAAGGAACCTATATACTATACACACTTTTTCTCTTTCTCTTTTTCACACTTTTTACTATCTACACTCCTCTCCTAAACCCTAACCCTCCATATACTATCACGTATATACAAAAAGGATCCAAATTTATTATAATAATCTCATTTCGTTTGATTCCAAATTTCGAATCTTTCAGGCCTCTGAGAAGCATTTGATGTCAAGGGCTGCACCTGCACTGTTGAATAAATGAATCTACATATATAATATAAGGCTATGATCTTCAATATATATTTATGATGGAGGGTGATGAAGGATTTCAGTTTCATGTGAGTCTGTATGTCAAGTAAGGAAAATATGGTCCTGACTTATTATTATGATACTTAAGGACAATATTATATTTAATTAACTCGTTGTTGTTTTCTTCTTCTTGTATTAGTAGTGTATGTACTATTTACTCCACTTGTTCAAGATGATTTTACTTAATTTCAAGTATGAATGCTATTTAATTTTCCCTTGTCATCATATATATATTTTACTATATATTACAACTTCAACCTTCTTGTTATAGCTGATTACATGTTCAAATAATTCATTATTTCTTGGAATTTATCTCTATTTCGATAAAAAAAAAAAATAAACGTTTCGATTATAATTATAAGAGTAAACATATTTCAAACAATACCATTATTATCACGTAAACTTCATAATTATAAAGGAAAATGAGCAATCTTACTGTATATATTATTATCACACTAGTTCATTATTTTTGTCAGAAAATAAATATAACAAACTCTATTTCTCAATTTACTAGAAAATAAAAACTTGCTTGATTATTTGTTAAATCTTTCAATTATAAATGTGCTTCTATGTCAGGAGATGGGAGGATATGAAGAAAAGAGGCTCTTATATTTGTTTGTTAAAACTAAAGCATTATATAGTATATACATAAAGATAAAGCAATATTATCAAAGATTATATTCAAAACAATGGTTGCATGATCATAGAAGATTTAGGCTGGTTTATGTTTTTATTTATGTTTTCTTTTTGAATGTTTTTAGGATTTTGTAAAAAAAAATATAATAATAAAAAAATAAAATTATGTTTTTTGTTTTATTTATTATTTTCTGTTTTCTACAAAATTATAGAAAAATATTAAAAGTAAAAACAGAAAATAATGAAATCACACTCCAAAAGCGTCTTAGAGTTTGTTTATTTATTTTCTTATTTTTTAGAGAAAAGCTTTTACAGTTTAATTTTTCATTTAGTTGAAAAATACTGAAATTTAAGTTTAATCAAAAGCTATCTTGTTTTTTTTTTTTAATAAAAGAAACTGAAAATATTTTTTGTTATTTATAAATATGCAAAGAAAAGGTTAAATAAAATACCTGGATATGCAAACACACTGTTAACTACAATTCGGGAAGGCGTATATATAACTTCAAAATAAAATGGAAGTCCTAAACTTTCATAAGGGTAATCTAATTAATTAATGGAATTTCTTAATGATGGATAAATGAAATGCTTATACGGTTTACTATTAATTTACACAAGCTTGAGATATAATGAATTAAGAATAATATATGTGGAAGCTAAAAGACATGAAACGTTGTTCCATTTTTGGTGAGACAAACATTCTTCGTTTGAAGGGATGATAGCTTTAATTTCCAACCAATCGATGTACTATACATACTGTTTTATTGAGTTTGAACATTTTGTCATAAAAGTGTGATTGTTGATCAATTTATTGGAGCAGTTCTCAGTGCATGCGAGGGAGAGGGAATTCTTTTTATTTTAATTTCTTTGGTATATTCTCTTTATTAATTTATACATATAATTATTATATTTTTCATGAAATCTACTTTTGAAATTAAAGTAAAATATCCAAAGAAAAGATTGGATCCTACTGAGTACAAGTAGATAGACTCCAACTCATAAATTAACGAATGCCTTTTAGAAAAGGAATTCATGGACCACCATTTTGGCATTATGGCATCTTCCATTATATATATTACAACATATGCACAGGAATCTTTGATGAAATAAAGCACTAAAAATGAAGCAGCCACTTTTGCAGATCATTATTATATATATTGTTTGAAAAAATAAATATGCTACGTATATATAAAAAAATTAGTTACCAAATTAACTATTTTTATATAAAATATATAAAAATATAAAATATATATTAAAAATAAATTAAATAATATATAATTTTTAGAATATATATAATATTTTTATTAAAAAAATATTACTATAAAAATTATTTATTATATATATTATTGATTATTGGCCACCATCCTAGATGTGCTGTTGTCCCTTAATCACAGACAACAGATAAAACATATCATCACATAATAAAATTGAATCTTAATTAGTATGTGAAAGTTATATTATTGTTCTCACATAAATATATTTTGGGTATGTTTATTTATGACATTTGTTTTTATGGGATATTTTATTTTATTTTTTAAAATATAAAGTCGTCCATTTTACTTTCACATCTTTGATAAACTTTAAAATGACCTAGAATCTCAAGAGAATTGTTCACAACAATTAACAGAAGTTGAGGGGGAAAAGCTTTAGTTCGTTTTCTTTTTTAAAAAGTGCCTAGTTTTTAACTATTTAAAGAATTGTTTAATGTTACCGTAGTGTCTATTGTTTAATCAAAATTCACTTTTTTTAATGGCTATTTAGATGTAACATGTTAAAAGCTAGTTTATTATTATTAGAGAAAGTATAGGGAGCCAATGACCTAAGCGTACAATATGTACAATGAAGGTTTGGAAAGTATTAGAGATATTATTATTAGTGTTACATTGTCTTGTCAAGTTACGCTTTTGGGATGAGTGGTTTCAGGATATGGTATAAGAATTCCAGATGCGGAAGGTCAAGGGTTCGAACCTTGGTGAACCCAAAATTAACTTTTTATAACATGAGATGTTTATTATCCTTGGTATCCGGATGGGTATCCCTGGTATCCGGATGGTTATTATGCATAGTATAAGTGACGTTCATTTGATTCATAAACTAAAGATTAAAATTAGTTATTATTATTATATA
>NC_029785.2:133373312-133377496 GCF_000816755.2 Arachis ipaensis | reverse complement strand
ACATGAATAAATTAGTTATGAACCTATCTCGTTTTTGGTATGAACAAGATAAATAACAAATAATTAATTAGTATTGTATCTTGTCTGTACATGACACTACAATTCTTATGAATGTTTTTCGTCTATGTCAGGAACGAGATATGTTTATAATTAACTCGTTTATGATGAGAACGAGATACATCTTTTACATATGGGATGATAATTTTTAACTATATAAACATACTTAATACAAGCACAATAAAGTTCATTAATATAAATAAGCATGGTCTCAAATTATACATTCAATATAAACATAATCTCAAACTATACATTCAATATAAGGATGTTGTCGATACAGAAATTCCTAAGCCTCGCTGTATACTCAAATTTGACCTCCCTGAAGTACGACGACAACAGAATATCTGGCGGAGTCATGATGTGAGAAATTCACCTAAAATGAAACATCCTCGAGTACAAATATATGAAATAACTAATAATTTTGGTTTCTTTAAAAAATAAAACAAATACAAAAAGAAATACTAAAAACAATAATATAAATCCTAAACTAAACAACAATTAATATTATCTAATCTAAAGTAGTGTAATTAATAAAATCAGTCAAATAACAATAATATTAAAATAATCGACTAATTCAATTACCAACTTTATAGTCGAGTACTGCGACAATATGTGTAGTCGCATTCAATCGATTGATGTCTACAGTTTGTGTTTGCTGCGTCATCATTAATAGGCTAAAACTAATGAGATATTCTATAGAGGAAAGCATGTAGAGAGATTTGGTGAAATATGAAAAATGAACTTGTCTACCAATGAGTTCATATATATATATAGTAGATTTTAAATATATATCTCGTTCTCAACATATATATAGGCTGCGTTTATTTTCGAGGACAGGACAGGATATGACAAGATACTGATGGATAGAGACACAAATTTTTGTGCTCTTGTATTCTATGTTTGGTGATAAATTAGAACAAATTATAAAAATTTAATTTATTTTCATTTTTTTTCATTTAAAAAAATTGAGATGAAAAATATAATAATAAAAAATATAATTATAAAAAATTAACAAAAATAATGAAAGAAAAAATAAAAATAAATTGTGTCCCTTGTTAGTATCTCCGTGTCCTTTCTATCAGGATGAACACAAAATACACTAATTCAATGTCTTCAGGACGGACCCAAGCATACAAATGAGGGGGCACTTGCCCCATGATTTTTTAATTTTTGTTTTAAAAGATATAGTTATATATAATATGCCCCCACTTCAAATTTTAAATGACCCCACTACAAATAAAATAAATTTAATTAGCTAAAGTTTTAAATTTATTTTTTTATTTTTTTTTATCATTTTGACTATTATTTAACCTAATCAAATTTAATTATTGTACCGTCAATTCTTTATTCTCTTAAACCCTCTTCTTATTTTTATATTTTCAACTTTCTTTTTCTATTCCTTGTCTAATGGTCATCTTCTCTTCATCAAAAAGTAAATTTTAAATTCTCCAATTTTTTTATATACCTCTCTATGACTCTATGTATCTTTCAATTTCATTATTTTTCTTTTTGATATTTTCAATTGCAATTTTTAATTCAAACAATTATAGTTTAGGTATCAATCTAATATTTTATTTTTTTCGTGACTTTATATATTTTATTTTATTCTCGATTTATTCATCCTTATTACTTATTTATATCTCAATAAAATTAATAATATTTAATAAAATTTATTTAATATATATATATATATAATTTTTTTTTTGCTCCCACTCCTAAAATTTTATGGATCCATCACTGAATGTCTCTATGTATGTCTCATCTGCTAAATACAATTTTGTGTCTCTGTGTCCTATCTCTATAAACAAACGTAGCCATATAGACAAATTAGTTATGAATGTATTTCATTTCTGATATCAACAAAATACACTGCTAATTCTTTACTTATCTTATCTATACTAAAGACAAGATATGTAATAAAATATAAAAATATAAATAAATCATAATTCAAGGATTAATTTATTACAAATTTAAATGTCAATTAAAAGTTTATTGTTGACTAATGTATTATTACATACACAAAATAAAATTTAAATTTTTATACTTATTTAAATAGATTAGTAATTAGATTAGCCCAACTTAATTGGATGATATGATACCTTGTAACTTGTAATGGTTATGGTTGGGCCCTCTATCTCTCTAACTCTCTAAGGATCCATGTGCACGTGATTCCAATGGTTATGGTTATGGTTTTGGTATGTCACTATTCCCTTCCGTTCAAACCGCAACTTTGCTTTAATTCCATCCAGGCTTACAATAATTCCTCTCATTTTGTGATTCCCATTTTAAACACGTGGCACTACATTCTTACTCCTCTTTCCACCGCCAAAATATAAATTTTTTAAATAATTTAATTGATTTGATTAAATTTTTAATTATTAATTTTACGTTGTTGTGACTAGGAAAGGATAAGAATAGATGTCCATTTAATGAGCAACCCATTTTCTACGTTGAAGAGAACAAGTTCTTAGGATGAAAGAAATAAATGTAGTTTGAAAAGTAAACTTCTCTTTGCCTATAAAAGCAAGATCTGAGGCAAGAGAATATACACAACAATAATAAAATCAAATACTCTCTCTCTTTATGTTACAATCAAATACTCTTCTCTTTATATTTTTACTACAGTTCTTTCTCTTCTTTTATTTTATAAGTATTTTAAATTCTATTTTCTATTACTCTTTACATATAATATTAATAGCAATATTAATCATCTTTATTATATTGAGATTGTAACAATAAACAAATGCGATTCTCTCTTTCTTTATTTTTAATACTTCTTTCTATCTTTGTATATATATACACAATACAACATATAATATTATTATATATATATAAATTATTATTGAGCTAATTAGTTTAATACTAGAGTCTTCTATTTATACATCTTTATTTTATATATCTCTTTTATTTTACAACACGTTATCAGCACGTGACTCTGATCAAATTTTTAGGAAGACTCAGGTAACAAATTTTCATTATGTCGAAGCTCTCTCATCTTGAATTCAATGCTCTTGATATATCTGGAAACAATTATTTATCATGGATACTAGATGCTAAAATCCATCTTGATTCAATGGATCTTGGAGATACCATTAAGGCTGAAAATAATGCATCCCAGAAGGATAAAGCTAAAGCCATGATTTTTCTCCGTCGTCATCTTGACGAAGGATTGAAAAATGAATATCTTACATTAAAAGATCCTGCAGATCTTTGGAAAGACCTTGAAGAAAGGTATAATCATCAGAAAACGGTGATACTTCCTCAGGCCCGATATGAATGGACGCATTTGCGTTTACAAGATTTTAAATCTATAAATGAATATAATTCTGCAATGTTTCGGATCACCTCACGAATGAAATTGTGTGGAGAAAAAATAACTGATCATGATATGTTGGAGAAAACTTTCTCAACCTTCCATGCCTCGAATGTGCTCCTGCAGCAGCAGTATCGAGAGAAAGGGTTTAAAAAATATTCTGAGTTAATTTCTTGCCTTCTTATTGCCGAACGCAACAATGAGTTGTTATTAAAAAATCATGAAGCGCGCCCAGCTGGCGCCGCCCCATTTCCTGAAGTAAATGCGGCAAATCATTACCCCAGAAGAGGTAAATGGCAAGCTTTTAATAACAAGAAAAATTATGGAAGGAAAAAGAATTATGTTCAAAAGAGAGGATCTCACCAGAAGTGGGGCAAAGAAAAGAATATCGGGCAGAATAAATCAACCGAGGAAAAGTGTTTCCGCTGTGGTGGAAAGGGCCATTGGTCACGTACCTGTCGTACCCCAAGGCACCTAGTCGATCTTTACCAGGCATATTTGAAAAAGAACGACAAAGGAAAGGAAACAAATTTTGTTTCAAATGATGCTGAGAACTCCACCACTCATTATGATGTATCTGATTTCTTTAAGGACCCTGAAGGAAATATTGGCCATTTGATCAATGATGGAATAGTTTAATGTGTGAAATTGTGAAGTATTTATGTAAATAAATAATGTAAAAAAAAATTTATTGTTAAAGTTTTATTTTCTATGTATTTAAGTTTCAAATGTGATGTACATAAATAATGATATATTAATATGAATTTTGAAATTATTAAATGTGTCAAATTTTAAAATAAAATTTTAGTATATA
>NC_029785.2:133372218-133373027 GCF_000816755.2 Arachis ipaensis | reverse complement strand
CAATTAGCTTTTGGCCAGCAGCCAAATGTTTCCCATTTAAGAATATTTGGGTGTGCGATATATGTTTCCATTGTACTACCTAATCGCACCAAAATGGGACCCCAAAGAAAATTGGGGATATATGTTGGATATGACTCTCCCTCTATAGTGAGGTATCTTGATATACAAACTGGTGATGTGTTTAAAGCCCGGTTTGCGGATTGTCATTTTGATGAATCAAAATTTCCAACATTAGGGGGAGAGAATAAGTTTCCTGAAAAGGAACTTAACTGGAATGCATCATCATTGATGCATTTAGATCCTCGATCAGGGCAATGTGAACTGGAAGTTCAAAAGAATATACATTTGCAAAGAATAGCAAATGAATTGCCTGATGCATTTTCTGATACAAAGAGGATAACCAAATCTTATATACCAGCGGAAAATGCCCCAATTCGAATTGATGTCCCAGTAGGACAAGTAGCCACTGAAGCAAATTCACGCCAGAAGCGTGGCAGGGCGGAAAATGCCCCAATTCGAATTGATGTCCCAGTAGGGCAAATAGCCACGGAAGCAAATACACGCCAGAAGCGTGGCAGGCCTGTCGGTTCCAAAGATAAAAATCCTCGAAAGAGAAAAGAGATAAATACGATTCCTGTTGGAAAAGACATAGTAGAGACACCGGCAGTTGTCCAAAATTCTGATATAACGCCAGAAGACGTTTAGGTACCTGAAAATTGTGAAAATGACGAGATCTCAATAAATTATGTCTTTACAGGAGAGAAAGGGGACCGAAATAAGACAATTGTCAATGAAATATTTGCATATAA
>NC_029785.2:133371198-133372092 GCF_000816755.2 Arachis ipaensis | reverse complement strand
TCAAACTCGAATCTTTATTATAAAATTTAAATTTGTTTAAACTTAATTAAGTTCATTATTTTTAGCTAAATGTAAAATATATCATTTTTTTCTTTTTAACTTATAATATAATTGCATATTTAATTAGGACATATATTCAATCGAAACCAGCTAATAATTACTAAGTGCTAATCATCAGTATTAATGTATTATGATTAGTGCATGACGAACAAATTCTTTTTCACGGTTTTTCTTCAACCAATCTACATCGATTAATTAGTAATCGAATTAAAATAGAAAACTTGTAGAACAATGTATCATATATATTTTAATTTATAAGTCAACAATTTTCCTCTTAAAAAAGCCACTCATACATGTCTTATCCCATTCGGATGAAAACCAAAAAGTTAGCCATGATCTCTGATTTTTTTTTTGTTCGGATTAAAACAGTAGAGGAAATCACATGTTGAGAATCATAGAATGTACTAATGTGTGTTGGGCCTAAGCCACAAACCAAAAAGGAGGCTTCTAAAACGTTGGACATGGTCGCCGACAGTAACAATATAGGCCCCCCGGGTTGATGGCCTAATACAGCATCCTAATTAATATGAATAACAATAACATGTTAGTAATCAACTTGTATTGGTTGTGTTCAACTTATTTGTTTATTTAACTAGATGTTAGGATTTAAATTTCGCTTTGTCTATAATGCAATTGATTAATCAGTAATAAACTTTATCTAGAACTCAGATTTATAATATCGTTTAAATTGAATTCAAAATTTACTATTTTGTCTTATGCATAATATTTTAAATTTATTTTTATTATTTTTTTTATAATTTTATCTGTTTGTGAATATTTAAAATTTTTTATTTTTTTAATTTTTTGTCCTGATTTTTGAACATTGTATTTGTT
>NC_029785.2:133344230-133368636 GCF_000816755.2 Arachis ipaensis | reverse complement strand
TCAAACTCGAATCTTTATTATAAAATTTAAATTTGTTTAAACTTAATTAAGTTCATTATTTTTAGCTAAATGTAAAATATATCATTTTTTTCTTTTTAACTTATAATATAATTGCATATTTAATTAGGACATATATTCAATCGAAACCAGCTAATAATTACTAAGTGCTAATCATCAGTATTAATGTATTATGATTAGTGCATGACGAACAAATTCTTTTTCACGGTTTTTCTTCAACCAATCTACATCGATTAATTAGTAATCGAATTAAAATAGAAAACTTGTAGAACAATGTATCATATATATTTTAATTTATAAGTCAACAATTTTCCTCTTAAAAAAGCCACTCATACATGTCTTATCCCATTCGGATGAAAACCAAAAAGTTAGCCATGATCTCTGATTTTTTTTTTGTTCGGATTAAAACAGTAGAGGAAATCACATGTTGAGAATCATAGAATGTACTAATGTGTGTTGGGCCTAAGCCACAAACCAAAAAGGAGGCTTCTAAAACGTTGGACATGGTCGCCGACAGTAACAATATAGGCCCCCCGGGTTGATGGCCTAATACAGCATCCTATGAATAACGAATAACAATAACATGTTAGTAATCAACTTGTATTGGTTGTGTTCAACTTATTTGTTTATTTAACTAGATGTTAGGATTTGCTTTGTCTAATATTATCTTTTTTATCTTTTAAAAAAATTTTAAATTTGTAACAAATTAGTCATTAGAATTTGGAAACAGAAAAAAAAAAAACCAATAACATGTCAATTTAGGTTCTATTGTATTTTGTTGCCATACTAATTAGGTTCCATTAAATGACAACATCCTGACTTTTGGACATTGTATTTGTTTTTATATTAAATAAAATACTACTATTATCTTTTAAAAAAATTTTAAATTTGTAACAAATTAGTCATTAGAATTTGGAAACAGAAAAAAAAAAAACCAATAACATGTCAATTTAGGTTCTATTGTATTTTGTTGCCATACTAATTAGGTTCCATTGTTATATGAAAATGACAACAAACACAACCAAATCATTGGCACTTGGAAGAGGTATAGAAAGATTTTTTTTAATTAAAAAAGTGACATGAGGAGAGCAAGAGTTAATAAAAGTAAAAAATAATTAGATGATCTACATAATTTTATTTATTATTCTCTCAAATTAAATAATAAAAATTTAATAATAATTAGATTAAAGGGATATATAAATAAGCTTAGGAACACACAAATTGATAATGTTTGAGGGGATTAACTCCTTGTGATGATTTGAATCAAAGTTGATGACTTTATGTCAACACTCAGCAGCAGCATCATGATTCATGAATTGTGACTAGACCCACCCTTAGCTTGTTTTTTATTTTTTCTATCATAAATCATAATATAAAATAGTTTAGCATATCCATGTATGTATGTATGTATGATTGATAATTTGATATTCATGTTGGTCCCAAAGTGGATTGATGATGTTGTTGGCTTGCACATCACATAAAAAAGTATTTTAAAACAGTGAATAATTGAAGGGTGAATCACAATCACAGTAATATGACTATAGGAAATAGGAAATTTATAAGGTTAATTATTATGTATCTTTTTCTTTATTCGACAATTTTTTGAAGCCCACATGTGTTTGTGTGTGAATATTAGCTGTGTCTTCTGCATTATTATTCTTTTCATTGTTCATCAATAGCAAGGACCATTGCATCCTTTTCCTTTACATGAATTTAGAATCAAGCAGCTCATCCAAATTAAGGAATATTTTTAAATTCAATGAACACTTAAGAAACTTTTACAGATTACTTATTAAAAAAGTTGTCATCATAATAACAAATGAGATATTGTCTCTTAAAGCAATGTTTTTTTTTTTAATTTTTACATGATTTATCAATAATTCTATATATACATTCAGCAGAGTCATTATTATTGTATGTAATTCAAAAAATAAAAAAATCAGTGAACTTGTCAATGACTTCAAAAACTCAACAACATTCACACAGGTTTCAATTTTCCAAGCACAAATGCTCTTTATAACTACCATAACGGAAAAACAGAACCAAAAACTAACCCTGGATACTTCAATCAGCAGAACTGAATCAACTCATAACTAACCCTCCCTGTAACTAACTCTGCAACAACTCTAACAAAACTGTTATTCACTGTTCTAAGTTCTAACTAACTACCTGTGCCGATTAATCTAATTTTATTTTAATTTTTTTTATTTATGTTATTGTTAACGTGTGATTAGTAACTAATTACTATTGAAAGAGTTCAGTGCTCAAAATCTACAGAGGGAAGTGGAGAATACAACAATATCTTAAGGGTTGATTAAAGCAGTTAACAAATGCCAAAGTTTTCATGCCATGACATCATTATTTCCACTTAAGCACAGAAACATCAAAGGTGGTGTATATATTCATAAAACCCTAAAATAATTAGTGGTCAACTTTCAATTGCACCAATAAGAATGACCATGATGCATAGTAATCTCTCTATTCATACCCAAATTCCATATAGTTTCAGACAATATCAACTATCAACATTAATTGATGCACCTACGTGTTAATATGTAGCAGACTCAACTATCAACTATCACAGCAACAGAAGAATTATTTATATATATATATGCTACGACTTTAAACCTTAAAGCAGGAATAATTATGACTGCTACATACACCTAAGAATGCAGTATAATGTGCATAAGCTTTGTGAAAAGTAGTTGAAACTATAGCTTTGTCAACAATGTATATAAATAAATCAATCAAATAGTTGGTTATGGTCAATTGAGGCGAAGTGGAAGATTTGTTCCTTTCAGTTCTATACTATGCTAAAACAATGCAGATACCTTGAGAAATGAGAAAATAGTATCACTAAGACTAATGGCAATGATAAATTAGACAAATAGGGAATAAAATCTTGGTGGGTGTATGTTTTGTTTCATGTAGGAATTTTAGAACTTGAATCTCTCCATGTTTTTTTTTTCCCTAGTAATAGCAATACTATAGTCTATCAAAAATAAATTTTATTAACCTAGTTTATCTAAATTAAGTCCAAAGATCCTCTCTTTTTCTGACCTTTAAGGTGCACAATATTGTTTAGTGCTTATTATTTGAATATTTAGTGATATTGAACATGCCTAATTCCATCCACTAAAATGCTTAGGAAGTAGGAACATACCGGCTGTGTACAAAGCTAAAGTAATCAAAGAAACTAAGAAAATAAATATTGTGTGTAGAGGGAGAGTTGACTGAGAACACTTTGCAATCAGTTGAGTGGAAGCTTTAGAAACATTGGTATGATTAGGGAAGTAGGCATTGAATTTGGCACCCCATGACATCCTACATTCATGAATCAAAATTCATATTTTTTTGTAAAATGTGCCAAGCACTTAACAAGTTTGTTATCATGAGATGCAAGAATTTGATCCTCCATATATATTAAGAAAATGAATATTTTAGCAGCCAAACAAAAATGACATGGCTTTTTCAAATAAACAAAGTGGGTATCCACTATCCACAAAGCCCCTAAGTAAGGCCACAAATCCTAATGATTCTTAAGAAGTGGTTGGCTACCCCTCTCTTTTTGGTAATGTGACTTTTCTTGTTATTATTATTATTACTATTATCTTTTTTTTTTTATCAATATTGTTCAAAGTTTGAAGGAGAGTCTTAAAACAACAGTTGAGTTGTCTCCGTGTAATTTTAAGATTATATGTTTAAATCATGGAATCAACCACCGAGATAATTATTAGGGTAGGCTGCCTACATTACACCCTTTGAAGTGTGGTCATTTTCCATATCCTATGTTAACGCAAGATGCTTGTACATCGAACAACCTTTTAAACTCAAAATCACAAGAATGAAATCTAATGTGACCTTATACTAACTCTATACAATACTTTTTTACTTCTTTCTTTTGAGGGCAATGGACTTTGCTTACTTCTAACATTGGACATCATTCCAAGGGAACCAATAATGTTGTAGGAAAGAATATTCTATTTCACTGGCCAATGATGTCTTGGCAGAAATGTTTGATACTATGAGTATGAGATAAGAATCCTTGGCATCTAAAAGGACCAAGGGGAAGTTCCTTTTGACAACACAGCTTAGAACAGCAACTTTTCCTTCTACCATTGATGCTGCCTTGTGCAAATGGTTCTAACATATAATCATGAATAGCTTATCCTTAAGTTATGCATAGTTGCATATCTTACTATTTTTCAGATATTACCATAATCTTGGACTTATTATGTTTATGATAAGGGATTAGAAGCAAACAAAACAAGGCTTATTAGATATTAACATCAGTCAAGTCATAATCAGAATCAGGAACTGATAAACTAGAATCACGGCAACACAAAAACCAAAATCTTAAAGCTCATTTAAGTCTTTTCCTATGTCCTTTCTCAGCTTTTTATAACTTTAAATGGTTGAAGGAAAGAGACATGGTAAAAAAGCTATACCCTATTACCCTCCAAACATAACCTCCAGCCAACCAACTAAAGATAGCAGATCCCCCTTTGGGAGAAAATCTAGTAATTTTTTTTTAATATTTACCTATGTATCATTGTCCTTCCTCATTGATTTGAGAATATATTCACAGAACAACTATGAATGACTACCACTCTTGTCATCTTCTCACCCCGGACTATCAATACTAGTTGATGATCTTATTCAAATCAATTATGAAGTTCAACTTGGCTCTTTAAAAAAAACAAAATATCTACATGGCCTCCATTTTAAGGACTTGTGCATGCTTCATAATTATATCTTTCTATCTTACCATTAAGCAAAATACAAATAAATTACTTCATTCCCTAATGATAATTGTTTTTTACTTTTTCTTTATACATCTATAAAGAAAAAAAAGTATTTACATACATTAATTTATAAATAGACCCAAAAAAAAAACGAACATCACTAGGGAATTGAGATTGTAATTATTAGAATTTGATATTGATACCAATAAGTGTGGTAGACCCTAGATAATGGTTGTAAACATGGTGGGGAGGCATTCTATTGTAGATAATGTAAATCTTTTACGCCAAAACTCTGTCCCTTTTCTTGTTTCCTCATTCAAGATTTACCAATTATGTCTATTGTTGTGTATTATGTTCTGACAAAACATGACTGATGAGACTGAGAAGGAAACGTAAGATTTCCATGCTGCTATATCTTATTTTCACTTCATTCTGCAGCTACTATAAATAGCCTATCTGATTTTAATTTAGAGGAGGGGGCGGGGCAGGGCGGGGCGAAGAAAAACAAAATGAATTTAAAATCTTAACTCATGTCAGATAACTGCAACATGTTACTGCTTTTTAAAACCATGATTTCTGTCCATCCACTATGTATTACTTTGGCAGGTTTGAGCCTCATGGCAATCACTGTCACTGGGGGAACTTGTGTGTGTCTCCTCAACTTGACAAGCTGACATACAGAGAAGCTCCATAAAAATGTTATGCCTGCTAGTTTTTAGTGATTTCAGCTTTGCCACTTCATCCCATAAACCTTTCTTAATTACTTTACACTGCTGTCTTCAGACAGTAGTGCTTTAAAGACTTTATGCTTCTAGTGCTTATTGGTGAATATGGACCTTAAAAACCTACCATTATGTGAAGGAAAAAAAAGCCTAGAATAACGGCAACTGATAATCAACATGACATATGTCAAGCCGAGGTACATGATAACCACTACTGTATAAATTCTCTGAAAACAGTATCAAATTCTATCGAGGTACAATGTGAAATTAGTCCAGGTGATACGTGCTTTAGTCTTTTAACCGAAAGTTTCAACTTCAAGTCATAGGAATTGAAAGAAATTCCTCATATGGAGACCACTTAACCATTTATGTGACCACATTTAGGTCAGGTAGGGTTAACTGGATGTAAATATATATAACAAGAACCTTGATGTCAGTAGTTCAATCGAAAAAAGGTTGGTTTTTCCCAAGGTTAACCGGTAAATGGCCAAGGGGGCCTCTTTTCTTGTTTGAAAGGTCATGTTGACAAGCCCATTTGTGTCTGCTTCTCTCCATGACTCCATTGACTAGACTCACTAACACAGCCACTGATTGGTGGATTAATATTATTATGGATTACTCTACCTTTTAATTGGTTTCTAAAGACCCTTTTTTGTGACTTGTATACAGATAAACTAATAGGGTTCAAGACAAGACTTATTTATACAGAAAGGATCATTATCATGGATATCTATCTTCCAATTTTGTGTTAATCAATCAAGTACTGGTGAGTGATTGTAAGACAGCATTCACATGTGTGAACTGTTACTGTATATGACCAAATGGTATATCTAATATCACCCATCCATTGCTGTCCCCACACAGCACAATTTTTCTTCTTCGTACATTAAGCAAATCGATTCCAAGCCCATCAATCACTTATGTGTAAGACTGTGTGTGTGTGTCTATATATATATTTGAATATGCAAGGGGTCAACTAGTCCCAAAGACCCAAACTAGCACTAGCATATAAGTAAAGCTACTTGTATCAGTCACTTGTTTGACAATGTTAACAACTTCTGCAGGGAACTTTTAAGCTAGAGTTTTTAGCAAAGCGCAAAACATAAAATAAAATGGAAGCAGTCAAGGTCTCAATTGATCAAGATGAGAGAAGAGACACATGCAGAGTTGCTTACATAATCCATTTCTTGCTTGGTGCTGGCAACTTGCTTCCTTGGAATGCTTTAATCACTGCAGTGGATTATTTTGCGTACCTCTATCCAACCAAACACATAGAGAAGGTTTTCTCAGTGGCTTACATGATTTCATCAGTTCTAGTACTTCTCATGATGATGAGCTGGGGAGGTTGGAGCAGAACAACGTTGAGGTTGCGAATGAACGTCGGGTATTCAATGTTTGTTATGTCTCTCATGATACCTCCTGTCATTGACTGGGCCTCCAGCAGCACCAAGTTAGAAGACAGACCAAGCGGCGCCTATGGTTTGACCGTTGCAGCAGTGGTGATTTGTGGTTTAGCAGATGGCTTGGTGGGTGGAAGCTTGATAGGATCGGCCGGCAAGCTCCCAAAACAGTATATGCAAGCTGTTTTCGCCGGAACTGCATCATCAGGTGTTTTTCTATATCTGAATGTTAAGTGATCTAATGAGATTAAGAGATCCTCTTGTCTATAAAAATTCTACATAATATGAAGCATAAATGAAGTAAAGCAACTCTGAATAAAACCATAGTGCGTACTTTATTCTTTTAGGGATATACAAGCTTTTGAATTTAAAGGTATTAAAAACTAGTAGATTCCAGAGTCTAGTTTTCTTGGTTTTTAATTGTGCAGTGTGTGTATCCTAGTTATGCGACAACATATTGTTTGTGTGTGTGCATGCATAACACTGCCTAGCATATTCCTTCATATCTAGGTAACCATTTCCTTCTACAAAAAACCATGCTACAACTAAGGACACTCAACCATTTTTCTTATATATATATAGATAGAGCAACAACTAAAGCTGTAGCTAAGGTACAAATGAATCTCAAATATGATATCTATATAGGGAAAATCCAGTTACATAGTTGACGCTTAAACAACTAATCAGAGTCTTTTCTTGGGGGACAGGTATTATAATTTCAGTGTTGAGGATAATAACAAAAGCATCACTTCCACAAACACCAAAGGGACTACAAATAAGTGCTCACTTGTACTTTATGGTTGCTACTGTTTTCCTACTATGCTGCATAATCTTCAGCAATTTGCAGTACAAGTTACCAGTCATGCAGGAGTATTATCAGAGCCTTCAACACGACAACACCTTATGCTCTGGGACAAGATTTTGGGCAGTTGCGGGGAAAATCAAGGGGCCAGCTTTTGCAATTCTCATAATCTACGTAGTGACTCTGTCTATCTTCCCAGGATTCATTGCAGAGGATCTGGAATCCAAGCTTCTAATGGATTGGTATCCTATTTTACTGATAACAGTTTATAATCTTGCTGATCTTATTGGGAAGTCATTAACTGCCTTCTATGTCATACAATCTATCACAAGGGCAATATGGACCTCCATAATAAGGCTACTATTCTATCCACTCTTTATCCTTTGTCTTCATGGACCAAAGTGGCTGAAATCAGAAGTGCCAATGATAGCTCTTACCTTTCTGCTTGGTGTTACTAATGGTTACCTCACCAGTGTCCTTATGATTCAAACACCCAAGTCAGTGCCCTTCTCAGAATCAGAGTTATCTGCTATTGTGATGATAGTGTTCCTTGGATTTGGTTTGGTTGGTGGTTCAGTCCTAGGCTGGTTCTGGATCTTATAAAGGTCTTTGTTCCATTGTGTAATAAAATGATCCTAAAGGTGTGTTTGTGAGTTGTGTCTTGGAAGGAAAGGGAGGGAAGGGAGCTCTATGAGTAAATGGACTCTACTTTTCTCATCAAGCCGTTCACATTCCTCCCTTCTATTCCAAGATCTAAACTTGCAAATACACCTTAGGGCAATGCACACTGGGCAATAAAGGAATAGCTCTGCAGCATCAAGCATCAAACTTCACCATTCCAGAATATGAGAAACCGTAGAGACCATTAGGAGATATCTAGGCAAGTAATATGTAATATATGGTATCCGCAGACAGTAAATGACATTAAAAATCTGTGTTTGGCTATTTACTAGAGCAAAATGCATCTTAGTCTCCGAAATTATTGGTCGTTAAAAGATTAATCTCTCACAGGAAAATCTCATAAGCATTAGTCCCTAAAGTAGCTTTAGGTTTTAAAAAACTACTCCGTACTCAAAGTTTTTTGAATTATTAAGATGTGAACCATTCAGTTATTAAAAGGTAGTTTCACTTCGTATTTGGCTAGTTGCAAACATATCTTTATATACCTACGGATTTTGATTTCTGTTTACAAATAAATGACCGCCAATAGGTGCACGTGTGAATGATATAACTCCAAAAATGTTTTGCTACCATTATTACAATATTTCCACCATACAAGGTTGCTAGAAGAGAGATCTGAAATGCACATGAATCAAATGGGAGAAAGAGATATCCCTCTCTTCTAACTTTCTCTCTCTTGTCTCTCATCTTTCATTCTCCTATACATGAATGTACATTTGAATAATGGCAACTATTTTCATGGACCAAAATTTTACAAGGTAAAAGGTAACATAAGCAAATGTTAGAAACTTGTATGAAAGCCAGCACCAGAACATGAAGCTTAAGCAGCTGTGGCTAGAGGAGAAGGAGGGTGGAATACCTCCATGGAAGAAACTAGGAGAATTTTGAGAGGAATCTTCTTCCCCTAGCTCACCCGCTTCCGTGGCATCCCAAAGAAAATTAGCATAGGATGCTAGAACATAACTAAAATAACAAGTTAAACAATAATTAGTTTATTATAGTTTCTACAATTACATTTTACAGAAAACAGAATTTCTGATCTAGACCTACCCCATCCCAACTAAAATCTTCTAATCTGGCTAAAGCATACCAGCGTGTTCTCGAAATTAAGTTAATTGCAATTTGCACCCTTGAACTTTACAATCAAATGATGTAAGGTTTGATTATTTGAAGAAAGTAAATCAAGATACATACCAGAAGAATCTCAAACAAAATTATAATCCAAGAATAAAATTGTGAATGGTTCTTACCAATCATCTGGAGCAGCTTTAACGGCTTGATCATAGTAACACTCAGCACGAGGAGCATCCTTGTGGCTCTCCCATATCAAATCTGCATACATGGATAACACCTTCCCATCATTCTGGTCAGCCAAAATTGCTCTTGCACAATACTCTTCTGCTCTAACATAATCTCCACAAACCTGCCATCACCATAAATTAGATCAATGCACAATCGTAACTGAACATGTTTCAATCTTTTGAGCATAGACTTAAAAGAAAAAAAATAATAATAACATCAATGGAAGAACTTCATTGACGTACCTCTTTCAAGTACCTTGCGTAGTTGCTAAGAAAAAGTGGATTCCCGGGATTAGCTGCGATCATGGCTCGGTAATATTCGTCAGTTGGATCATTGTCGTAATTGGAATCCCAGAATCCCCAACCACCGCGACCGCCACCAATGCCAATACCACCTCCTCCAACACCACCACCACAACCTGCACCGTCGCCTTCTGTCAACTCGGAGAACGAAAACAATGCGGGGCCCAACGACGTCGTTCTGGAAGGAGGACGAACCCAAGGCATGTGTACGGAGGAGGAGAGATCAGAATCAGAGAGAACACGCGGCAATGCGACTCCTTTGGGCGAGGACGATGCGGACAATGTGATGGATCGAGTTATTCGTGGAATCTGGTGAATGATTTCGGGTTCGGCAGAAGAGTGATTGGAATGGGGAAGCCATGAATTGAGCGTGGACGAAGATGATGAGCTTCGAAGAAGCATAGTTGTTGTGCTTGTCATGAAAGAAGAACAAGAAAGAACGAACGGAAGGAAGGAAGAAACGAAGAAAGAATGAAAAGTTCGTTGTGTTTTTCTCTCTCTGGAGCCCTAAAAATCGCGGCTTTGTTCGGAGCAGAATGAAAAAAGGCGCGAGTTTGAACCACACTCTTCGGTTCACCTGACTCGGTCACCTTCGTATTTGGTACACCCGTTAATTTGGTTTTTTTGAGTTTTCTTTATTTTTTATTTTTATTTTTAAGAGTTAAATTTCAAAGCGGTCTCTTTTAGATTCACGGATTGTACCGATTTAATTCCTAACTTATATATACTGTTTATGTCCCAAGTTTGTAAAAACTGCACTAAATTAGTCCCTCACAGCCAATTTATCTGTGCCAACAATAACATAGCATTGAGATGACAAATTTTGTCCAAAAGCTTTTTAGTTTTTTTCATATCTACTACTAACTAGAAAATTGCTGAGCTCCAATTTTCAAGAGACTGTGCAGAAAAAATAAATGGTATGTCGAGGTTTGGCAAGTCCATCTTCGCAGTCTTACCTACTTGAATTTGGAGAAGTGCTGGTTCTTTTAGCTTGTCATTCTCTTTCTCAAGAAGGAGAATCTTGGTGACAGGGTTGCAGAACAAGTAGACAAACTGGATAGAAGGATTGGCGGGATCAGGATAAAATGAATGGAGGGGCATGGAGGAGTCGACAATGGCGACGACGGGGATGTGAAGATTGTGAGCCTCGTTGATGACGGAGGATTTGGAATCGGTGTCGAGGATGAAGATGCCGTGGGGGGCTGAGTGGGGCTGAAGAGCTTCTTGTTGCAAGAGCCGAAGAGCGGAACTTCTTGGGGCTGTAGCGGTTGGTGAGGAAGCCGCCGGTGTGTCAGAGGGAGTTGGTGGATGGGGAGTAGGAGCCGACACGGGTGGTTATAAGGTGGATGATATCGTCGAAGAGAAGGTTAGTGAAACGCCATCGTTTTAGGGAGGTTTCATTTTAGCCCAAAAGTGAAACCACAGCGTGGGACTATCGGTGGTAGATAAATTGGCTGGAGATATAGTGAGGGACTAATTTTCATTCTTTACAAATTCGGAGGGATAAAACAGTGTAATTGGTAAGTTATGAACTAAATCAGTGTTATTTATAATTTTTAAAGACTACTTTAAAATTTAACTCTTACTTTTATATCATCTCAAATTACGACATTATCCTTCATATTTTAATACCACTTTACTTACTATTCGACAATATTTTTTAGCAACATTAGGTTAATATTTCTTTAACCATATATATTATATCAAACAAACTAATTCAAATTTTGGGATAGAAAATACAATAATTATACTCAAAATGAATTGTACATAGCATTTCACTATACTAGAGTAATAAAATTTTAATAGACACAGTAATTAAAATGAAAACAACATGCATATTAATTAATTGTTGATCAAATATTGCCAGACAAACATTTTGAAGGTAAATGAGTTTCTGTGTCCTTTAAAATAGACTTAAACTTTCAGTTTAGTGGTGGCGAAGATGAGTTAGATCGAAGTAGTACAAATGAATACTGTGACACATCTTTTTCGAGTGGAGATGACGACCAAAATACCGTTGGAAATGGCTCCGAAACAGGTGAATTAAGTGACGAAGTCCACAGAGATTTTGTTGGGGGCATAAAGAAGTTTGGCAACTGAAATTGATCAACTGATTTTTAATGGTATTCTTATAAGTAGTGAAAAATTTCATAATTATGGTGTCGAAAGATTCAGCAGTGATATGGGTGTTTTATTTAAACTTTAAAGTATTTGGGGTATAGTGTTTGAGACCAGAAGATTTTTTTTCCAAAATCAAATGTCTTGCCCGGGAAAGAGATGGTTGAAGAAAAATGGGATCAGGCATCTGATTGTAACCAAGGCAGAAAAGGTTGTAAAGAATAGAATGTTCTCAAATTGAAACTTTTTTACTTTGCTTTATGATGATTTATAATTTTTGAAAAAAAATTCTCATACTTTTTATATGTTAAGATATTTTTTTATTGATTATTTGAACCACTATTTCATATAAATTATGTGTCTAATATGTGTATAACTAAATTCTTTAAACAATATAAAAAAATAAAACAAAAAATAGTTTTATAGAATTAGGGTGGTTCGATTTATAATGTAGACTCATCTTAAAAAATCAAATTGAGGTAATTCGATTTATTATTATAAATCGAATTGGATTGTTTCGATTTTAATTTCTATGACCAAAATTTTAAATTTTTAAAAGCCAAGTACTATCTCTTCTATACTACTAAATTAAATTGACTTAATTCATTTTACACAAATTTAAACTTTTGAGCATAAACAGAATTTGTATAATTCGATTTATGTATATATGTGCAAATTGAGCTTAGCTTATTCAATTTATAAAAAATCAAATAGGACAGACGTGTAATCAAACTCCAATAAAAAATATGTGTAATTTTATTTGAATTCCAATCATTTATTAAGAATTAAGATAAATTACCTTTTATATTTCATATGCACGTAATTTTTTTTAAAACATGTTATTTTTATGATGGATTTAGAATTTTGCTTCAAAGTTATTAAAAAATTCTTAATAAAATTAAAATAAACTTCGTAACAAAAAAAAATCTGAAGAAAGATACAATGCTAGATATATTATTTTATCTTTATCAAGTATCAATGTCTCATTTTATTTCTGTTCATACCATGACCCAATGATAAGGATCAGGTCTAAACGAAAGACCCAATCTAAAGGATTGAGTCTCGCCCTACACCGACCTTCACCCTACGAAGTCGGTTCTTACCACGACTTGCTCTAAAGAAGTCCGGGACGAAGATTAGCTGACAGATAAACACTCATTCAAATGAGTAACTGCTCATAAAATCTCTCTACCCACTTCTAGGAGCCATATCTCAACTTCCCTAAGATAAAATGACGGTTATCCACCTTAAATGGCGGAACTACTTCAATGGTGGTTATAGGTTCACCACTATAAATACACTGACACTTCTCAGGTATCACTAAGCCCAATACTCTCTAGACCTGTTTTGCTCCCTTGCTGACTTTGGCATCGGAGTGTCTTTGCAGGTACCACCCCTCATTCTCTTCCACACAAGTCGGACGGAGGCCTTGGATCATAAACCCACTCGAAGGCTTCCTCTTTCAGACGATTGGGCCAACCAAACTAATCCAATCCGATAATCTCCGGTTACCCATCGTAACATTGGCGCCGTTGCCGGGGACCCGAGAGATCAACCAGTAATGACAGACGTATCACCTGAAGATGGTCATGTAGCGTCAGATTCCGAACTAATGGGGCTAGTCCATGGCCACCAAGGTCGCTTGGAACAGCTGGAACAAGAGCGAGAGCGACAAAGGGAGACAGAGAAGAACCTAAGAGAGGAGATGGAATGACGAAAAGAGTTAGGGGAAAAACTCTTAAGGTTAGAATCCTCCCTCAAAGGTCGGAACTCCCGTGGCGATCGAGAAGAGTCACCCCTAGGAGGGGAGGACCCATTTAGTGAGGACATAATACGGGCAAAAGTTCCAAGAAACTTCAAAAGCCCTGATATGGACCTCTATGATGGAACCACAGATCCGAAGCATCATTTAAGCAATTTCAAAAGTCGGATGTATCTGGCTGATGCTTCTGATGCGACGCGCTGCAAAGCCTTCCCGACCACCCTATCGAAAGCGGCAATGAAGTGGTTCGATAGCCTCCCTCCAAGATCAGTCACCAGCTTTGAGGACCTCTCGAGAAAGTTTTTAATGAGGTTCTCCATTCAGAAGGATAAAGTAAAACATGCACCGAGCCTCCTGGGAATAAAGCAGGAGGTCGGAGAACCTCTACGGGACTATATGGAAAGGTTCAACAAAGCATGCTTAGAGATTCAAGACCTGCCCACCGAGGCAGTCATTATGGGGCTAGTCAATGGGCTTAGAGAAGGTCCTTTCTCGCAGTCCATATCAAAAAGGCACCCCATCTCCTTAAGTGATGTACAAGAAAGAGTTGAAAAGTACATCAACATGGAGGAAAATGTCAGACTGAGAGAGTCGAGTTGGCGACCTGGGCACCTTCCCTCAATAAAAGAGAGGGAGAGGGAGCCCAAGAAGAAAGAAGACCTCAGTCTCGACAGACCAAGGAAATATCACTCTTGTACTCCTCTAAAGGTTTTCATAGTGGATGTATACAGAGAAATTTGCAATACTGAAAGGCTGCCGCTCCCCAGGCCCATTAAAAATAAAAGAGGGGGGAGCCGCAGCGATTACTGTGAGTACCATAAAATATATGATCACTCGATGAACGATTGTTACGACCTAAAAAATGTGATAGAAAAGCTAGCCAGAGAAGGCCGACTTGATAGATATCTCATGGAAAGGTCGGACAATCATGGGAAGAGAAAGCGAGATGACACGGATAGAAGAGACCCACCACCGCAGACTCCGGAGAGACATATACATATGATCTCAGGCAGATTCGCGGGAGGGGGACTCACCAAGTCCTCTCGCAAGAGACACCTCAAGCGAGTCTACCAGGTCGGTGTAGAACCTATGCACAATTACTCAAGAGGGGGAGGGGTGAATTGAGTATTGCAACAACAATGAATCCTTTTGCAAAAGTTAAAGAGAATATACAAAAGTGTTATTGTACTAGTATTTTTCCAAGAGCTTAACTCAATTGCTAAGCATTTAAATTGGTTCTTAACAAGAAGTTACCTAAGTCCTAAGACACTATACTTGTCTTCAAATGTTGTGGACTTGAGTTTCTTGTTGTTGTTGTGTTGCTTTCAACTCTTCATTCCTCAACGTTGAATGTTGGTTGATCTTTCAACATGCTTGTTCATTCAAGTTGTTTGTTGGTTTGTCTTTCATGTCGTTTGTTGGTTTGTCATTCATCAAAACCTACGAATACAAACTTCGCATACAAGCAACATGATTTACAATTTCCCCCTTTTTGATAATGACAAACCAATTTTGAGGCTATGCATTTATAAATGATTTTGAAAGCAACAATAATGCACTTTGTTTTATAGAAAACTTTGGAGAAGACTTCTTTCAAAAATTTTGCAGGAGTTCCCCCTAAATATGTGCATTTGTTCCCTTAAAGGGCGTTTTTCAAAGAAAACGATTTAGATATCAAAAGTTTTTTTTGCTTAGCGGAAGTCTTTTTGAAATAATTGTTTCGCAAACTTATTTTTTTTTTAAATCCTCAAACTTCTTCTTTTTCAAAAGTTCAAAACTTCAAATATCCTCAAACTTTTCTTCCCCCTTTTGACATTATCAAAAAGAAAGGAGTTTGAAATGTGTCATAGAAGCATGCATAAAACAATGAATTTTTTAAGTTCAATATCTCTATTAATCTCAAGGATGAGATATTCCCCCTTTCAAAAAGAATTTGATTTCCTCTTTATATATATATATAACAAGCATGCATAATTCCCCCTAAAGAAGTGAAATATATTAAAGCATGCACATTAACTTAAAATAGGGGTACCAAGCCTATTTTGAGTTATTCACCAAATAAGCATACAAGCATTAATCATTAAACAAAATTATGAAGGAAATATCAAAGTATTTAAACCATAATAGAAATCCTTAGCTTACTAGGAGTTAGTTTAACAATTCATATAATCAAATAAACATAAAGCAATAAAAAGTGACTTGATGAAGAGGAGACAATCAATCCCAAACCTTAGAAACGTTGGGGAGTTAATGGGATGGAGCCGTTTTGTTAAAACTAGCCGTTTTTTTATGTTTTTGAATCATTTGCATCGATGCATAACACTTTGCATCGATGTAAATGTGTCTTTGAAGCTGAAATTTGATTTTTCAGCTAGGTTGCATCGATGCAAACCTTAAAGAATGGCTTAAAATCACTTCAAAATGCTTAGGATTGATCTCAAACTTGTTGGAGTCAATTCCTATGCTTTTGTACCTTTGAAAACGAGTTTTTAAACCATTTGGCTAGCATCGAATTGCAAGATGTGCATCAAAACATTTTGTGAGTGTGTGTTGAGAGATTTAGCAATTGGTTCTTAACAAGAAGTTACCTAAGTCTATACTTGTTATACTTGTCTTCAAATGTTGTGGACTTGAGTTTCTTGTTGTTGTTGTGTTGCTTTCAACTCTTCATTCCTCAACGTTGAATGTTGGTTGATCTTTCAACATGCTTGTTCATTCAAGTTGTTTGTTGGTTTGTCTTTCATGTCTTTTGTTGGTTTGTCATTCATGTCTTTTGTTGGTTTGTCATTCATCAAAACCTACGAATACAAACTTCGCATACAAGCAACATGATTTACAGTCGGGAGCAAATCACCCGACCTTCCTACCATCTCATTTACAAAGGAGGATGGGCAAGGAGTAATCCCTGGACACGACGATCCAGTGGTGATAACCATGATCCTAGCCAATGCCCATCTCCACAGAACTCTAGTAGATCAAGGAAGTTCAGTAGACATCCTTTTCAAACCCGCATTTGACAAACTAGGGTTGGATGAAAGGGAGTTAAGAGCCTACCCCGACACCTTATACGGACTAGGCGACACGCTGATAAAGCCACTGGGATTCCTACCCCTCCACACTACCTTTGGAAAGGGGAAAAAATCCAAAACTCTGAGCATAGACTTTATAGTCATCGATGTGGGGTCAGCATATAATGCCCTAATCGGCAGAGCTACACTAAATCAACTCGGAGCGGTGGTGTCCACTCCTATCTCTGCATGAAATTCCCGACACCAGCGGGGATAGTAACGGTGCGGGGGGATCAGAAATTGACAAGAAAATGCTACAATGAAAGCCTGAACCTGAGGGGAAAAGGCAAAGAAGTCCACACCATCGAGCTCGGTGGTGCGAGGGCCAAGGAAGAGTTGCGACCACAGCCAGGAGGAAAAACTGAGGAAATACAGGTCGGCAAAGAGGAAGGAAAAAATACCAACATAGGGGCCAACCTCGGGGAAACCTTGAAGCAAGGGTTGACTAAGCTCCTAAGAGACAATTCTGACATCTTTGCCTGGAAAGCTTCCGACATGCCTGGGATAGACCCCGAGCTTATGGCCCACAAGCTCTCGGTATATCCAGGATCCCGACCTGTACAACAGCGAAGGCGCAAGCTCGGCCCGGAACGAGCTCAGGCGGTGGAGAAGCAAGTACAGGCACTACTAGAGCTGGCTTCATCAGAGAAGTTAAATATCCAACATGGCTAGCGAATGTAGTGCTAGTCAAGAAGCAAAACGGCAAGTGGAGGATGTGTGTCGACTACACCGACCTAAATAAGGCCTGTCCCAAAGACCCTTATCCACTCCCAAGTATTGATACTCTAGTAGACTCTAGTTCGGGGTATCAATACTTGTCGTTCATGGATGCCTACTTGGGATATAACCAAATCCTGATGTATAAGCTGGACCAGGAGAAAACATCGTTCATCACGCCCAGAGCAAATTTCTGCTACGTGGACATGCCATTTGGATTAAAAAATGCAGGGGCCACATATCAAAGGCTGATGAACAAGGTGTTCGCTCCCCACCTCGGGAGCTTAATGGAATTCTACGTAGACGACATGTAAGTAAAAACCAAGGAAGAAGCCGACCTCTTGACAGACCTCTCGCAAGTATTCGACACCAAAAGGTTACACGGGATGAGGCTAAATCCCGCAAAGTGTACCTTCGCAGTGGAGGCCAGAAAATTCCTAGGGTTTATGCTGACGCAAAGAGGGATTGAAGCAAATCCCGATAAGTGTAAAGCTATCTTGGAAATAAAGAGCCCGACTTGCTTAAGAGAGGTTCAACAACTAAATGGCCGACTTGCAGCCCTCTCCAGGTTCTTGGCAGGATCAGCATTAAAATCCCTTCCACTGTTCTCTTTATTAAGAAAGGGATGTCAGTTCGAATGGACTCCGAAATGCGAAGGAGCATTCCAGGAGTTCAAAAGGTTCTTGAGCCAACCTCCAATCCTAACCCGACCTCTAGTTGGGGAAGATCTCGTCCTATATTTGTCCGTAGCAGACAAAGCGGTCACATCAGCCCTGATAAGGGAGGACGAGGTCGGACAGCATCCAGTTTACTTCATCAGCAAAGTTCTACAGGGCCCCAAGCTAAGGTATCACAAACTAGAGAAGTTTGCCTACTCCTTAGTAATAGCCTCACGGAGGCTACGACCTTACTTTCAAGCCCATACAATAAGAGTCCGAACGAACCAACCCATGAAGCAAATCCTCCAAAAGACGGATGTTGCAGGGAGAATGGTTCAATGGGCAATAGAGCTCTCCGAGTTCGACTTGAAGTATGAAACTCGGACAACAATCAAAGCCCAATGCCTCACCAACTTCATAGCAGAATACGCGGGAGACCAAGAGGAAAAGACAACTACATGGGAGCTTTATGTAGATGGATCCTCAAACAAGACAGGAAGCGGTGCAGGCATAATACTGGTTGATGAAAGGGGAACCCAAATAGAGGTGTCCCTCAAGTTTGAATTCCCAGCTTCAAATAATCAGGCGGAATATGAAGCCCTGATTGCAGGATTGAAGCTGGCAGAAGAAGTTGGTGCAACAAAAGTGATGATATACAATGACTCTCAAGTGGTGACCTCCCAGATAAATGGAGAGTATCAGGCCAAAGACCCAAACATGAAGAGGTATTTGGAAAAAACTCTGGAGTATCTAAGGCACTTTGCGGAAACCGAGGTTAAGCATATAACTCGGGATCTTAATAGCAGAGCAGACGCCCTCTCCAATTTAGCAAGTACTAAACCAGGAGGGAATAATAGAAGCCTGATCCAGGAAACTCTCTAAGAACCCTTTGTGGTGAAAGCAGAGGACAAACAAGATGTCCTTGAGGTAACCGGGTTAAACCTCGGGTGGATGAACCCCTTGGTCGAATACCTAAAATTCGACATCCTCCCCAAAGAGGAAAAAGAGGCCAAGAAAATTCGGAGGGAAGCATAATACTACACTCTGGTGAAAAATATCCTCTATAAAAGAGGAATATCAACGCCATTGCTGAAGTGCGTACCGACCTTAAGGACCACTAAAGTACTAGAGGAGATTCATAATGGGATCTGCGGGAACCATCTCGGAGCCAGGTCGCTAGCCAAAAAAGTAATCTGAGCTGGATTTTACTAGCCGACCTTACAGAAAGATGCCACAGAGTTTGTGAAAAAGTGCCAACCATGCCAAATGCACGCAAATTTCCACGTGGCTCCCCCCGAAGAGCTTATTAGTATAACTTTTCCATGGCCCTTCGCAAAATGGGGAATGGATTTGTTAGGTCCTTTTTCCCAGGTCCCAGGACAAGTCAAATACTTAATTGTGGGAATAGACTACTTCACAAAGTGGATAGAAGCAGAACCATTAGCCACCATCACAGCCCAAAGAAGTCGGAGGTTCCTCTACAAAAATATCATCACAAGGTATGGGATACCTTATTCCATTACTACAAATAATGGAACCTAGTTCACCGACTCTACCTTTAGAAGCCTAGTGGCCAGTATGAAAATCAAACACCAGTTCACCTCGGTGGAACATCCACAAGCAAATGGACAAGGCAAGACAGCCAACAAAGTCATACTGGCAGGGCTGAAGAAAAGACTACAAGATGCAAAAGGAGTCTGGACAGAAGAGCTCCCACAAGTATTATGGGCTTACCGGACGACGCCACAATCTGCCATTGGAGAAACACCCTTCCGACTTGTCTATGGTATAGAAGCTATGATACCAGTAGAGATCAGCGAGCAAAGTCCAAGGGTGATTTTTCATAATGAAATCGGGAACATACAGGGGCACAAAGAGGAACTTGAATTGCTCCCCGAAGTCCGAGAGCAAGCCCAGATAAGAGAAGCAGCATTGAAACAAAGGATGACTACCAGGTACAACGAAAAAGTCATTCGAAGGAGTTTCACCCCAAACGATTTGGTCTTGATCAGAAATGACATTGGAGTCAACAAATCGGGGGAAGGAAAGCTCATCGCTAATTGGAAAGGACCATACAAAGTTAATGAGGTCTTAGGAAAAGGTTATTATAAGGTGACCGACCTAAACGGCACCGAGTTACCAAGGTCGTGGCATGCTTGTAATATGAAAATGTACTATAGTTAAAAGCGAACTCTACTCCCTGGTGTACTCTTTTCCCAACTTCACGATTTTTCCCAAAAATCAAAGGGTTTTTTTCTGAAGAAGGGTTTTTAACGAGGCATCAAAGTAGAGACTAAAGGAGGATAGACTATCAAAAACCCTTAGTAGCAGTAAAGTACCTTCCCAAATAAATAAAGATCTTTTACAATATCTCTTATAAATTTCTTATCATTTGTTTTTCTACGAAACGCGCCGACTTAAGCTCGACAAAGCGTGAAAATCCCATGAACCGACCTAGATGGTCGTCAGGATAAAACGACGAGGTACAAGTCGGTGTAAAGAGGTTATAAAAGTTGATCGTGAGAAACTCGGAAACATTCCGACTCATAAGTCGAAGTTAAAAACTGAGTAGCAAAGAAAACGCATCGCAAAAATAACCTAAGTCATAGGAACTCAATGGATCAAAAAATTGAGTATAAGGAATACCAAAAAGGAGATCGAAAAACCTATTAAAGCCAAAAGGCTGTCCTAAGTCCTTAAAGCAAAAAGGCTCAAAAAGGACAGACAGCCTAGAAAAAGGTTCTCAAAAGATCAAAAGGGATTTCAAAAAACCAAAATCAGAAAAGCATGCACACAAAAAGGTAACTTAAAACCCTTATCCAAAAAAGGGTATTTCTAACTATTTTGTTTACGGCCTTAAAAGGCCAAGAAAATGTCAAACAAAGTCACCACCACAACATAGAAACAAAGAGTTTAAAAAAGAGGGGATCCACAGGCCGGGCCCCTTATAGCCACAATCATTTTAAAGAGTATCACCACCAGAGCCGAAGGGAGTATTTGGATCACCACCCGAGTCAGGAAGAGCAGTCGGAGCGCCATCAGGACCAGGAAGAGAAGTATCCATAGGAGACGGAGAGGAGGTTCTATGAGCTTTCGAGGAACTCGGAGCATCCTTGGAACGAGGAGGAGACCCAATTATCCTCTGCCCTCGAGTCTTTAAATCTGACTCGGTGACATACTTGGGAGAGGGAGGAGAGACTATAGCCCCATCAATGACGACCTTGTCAGGATCTAAGGGAGATAGATCCAGGTCGGGAGCAAGAACTCCGACCTGCTCCTTAAAAATCCTCCAGGCTTCCTCGGCCCCGTCAGTAATGGAGTCCTCCAACTCGGCATAGGCAGTCCGAGCTTTCAATAAGTCCTTCCTCACCTCCACAAGATCCTCGAACAAGCTTGAATAGCTCTCCTGTGCCTTCAACCTCAAGCCCTCCTCCATATTGCATTGGGCTTGTAGCTTACTCTCCTTTTCCCGAAGGTCATCCCTTTCCTCCCTCAACTTGGCGACCTCCCCCCTCAGCTCCTTCTCCTGCTCCTGATACAAGAGAAGCATCCCCTCCAACTCTTCAACCCTCGAGGTTGAACCCAGAGAGTTAAGAGGAGTCTTCTCAAAAATATCAAGGAACTTTGTGCACACCCCCACCACCCTGATACTCTCCTGAGCCAGAATAGTGAGGTGGTTCCGAATAGAAACATCATCCATACCTATACGGGTATGAGGATAGATGTATTTCCGGACAAATTGAGGTAGACTCTAAAGTCTTGCGCTTCTTCTTCTCTGGCTCAGGGGAAGATCGGGGGGAGGGGACGGCTGAGAAGAAGCCGAGGAGGAAATAACAATAGGTCGAGAAGGGGTCCCCAAAATTTGGGAAGAAGGAGGAGGAGGAGGAAGAGAGGAGCTAGTTACCCTGGCGCCGCCAGTCCTGGCACGGGACCTTGCCTTGGCCTCCTGGACTCTCTGGTAAGACTCCCTAGAATTCTTCTTCGCCCTCTCTGTAAAAAATAATTAGTAGTCAGCAAAACAAGTCGGAAGAATCAAAGTCGGAAAATATAAATAAATAAAAAACTACCTAATTATGCCTGCACAAAGGTCGGAGCCCCCTGGAGAAATTTCTTAGTATCCAGATATAGGGCCCTCTCCCACACTTCTCGGAGGAACCCCATAATGGCTGCCTCCACCTCATCCAGGTCATCCAAACCATATTTTTCACAGGGAGAGGCCTCTAACCAGTACAGAGGAAAGCGAGGAGAAGAACTCTCATCCAAGAAAAAGGGGTGGTGACCCTCTACGGCTTGAACTTTGAAAAAATAATTTTTGAAGTCATGAAAAGATTCATCAAAAAGGGTGAAGACCCTCCGACCTTGTATAGCTCAGAAAGACACCCATTGTTGCTTGTTATTTTGCCCACTGAAGGGCTTAGTCATATGAAAGAGAAAAAAGAAAACCTTCCAGGACGTCGGAAAGTCTAAAGCATGGCTAATAAACTGGTAGATTTTCAGAAAAATCCAAGAGTTGGGGTGAAGTTGGGTAGGAGCAACTCGGCAGTGACGTAGGACAGTCATTTCGAAATCAGAAAAAGGAAGAAAAACACCCAAACGGGTAATCATGCTCTCATACATGTAGAAGAAATGAGGGGCTGCCTCAGTAGCCCTCCCGAAGCAAACCCGGTCTTCCGGACCCAGGACAACCAATTCATACTTCGGCTCATCCTCTTCGGAAGTACAAATTCTATGATGAGTACGGAGATTGGTAATGAACTCAGTATCTACAAAGGGTTCCTCCCCCAGAACGGTAACATCCATCCATTGAGCAAGGGTTTCTACAGAAGACATTCTTTCCTAGAAGGGTATGACGAAAACCTACAAAGGAAAAAGAAAAAGATTAAGAACAGGTCTCTAAGGGGGCATGGAATCAAACAGAAGCCTACAAGTCAACTTCTCTCTCTAAAAAATAAAAAGCATGCAAACAGAAGCACTTCATAAAAGAGAAGAGGAGAAAAAACTAACCTTTGCCTGGAAAAAAGGTAGAGGAAGATGAAAGCCTTCAAACGAGAATTCCCCACGAACAGATGAGAAGGAAATTTGAAAAATCGCAGAAACGAAACAACGAAGGAGAGGGAAAGTATTTATAAACACGTTAGGGGCATAATGGTAAAAACGGAAGCAGTCATTAATGGGTGCACCGTTACCAAGGTAATTAATCCCTACGCGAACCTCTAACGGACGCGACGTTTGATTAGACGTAACTGTGAAAATCAAAAGTCACGAGAAGTCATGTCGGTTCCAAATAATCACGTCGGTTCCCTCACAGGTCAGCTACGACCCCGAGTAGAATACTCGAACCCAAGTCTTGAAAGAAATTGGGCTCGAGTAGGGGCACTGTTCATACCCTGGCCCAATGATAAGGCCCAGGTCCAAACGAAAGGCCCAATCCAAAGGATTGAGCCTCACCCTACACCGACCTTCACCCTACGAAGTCGGTTCTTACCACGACTTGCTCTAAAGAAGTCGGGGACGAAGATTAGCTGGCAGATAAACACTCATTCAAATGAGTAACTGCCCCTAAAATCTCTCTACCCACTTCCAGGAGCCATATCTTAACTTCCCTAAGATAAAGGGACGGTTATCCACCTTAAATGGCGGAACTACTTCAACGGTGGTTATGGGTTCACCACTATAAATACACTGACACTTCTTAGGTATCACTAAGCCCAATACTCTCTAGACCTGTTTTGCTCCCTTGCTGACTTTGGCATCGGAGTGTCTTTGCAGGTACCACCCCCCATTCTCTTCCACACAAGTCGGACGGAGGCCTTGGATCATAAACCCACTCGAAGGCTTCCTCTTTCAGACGATTGGGCCAACCAAACTAATCCAATCCGATAATCTCTGATTACCCATCGTAACAATTTCATTATAAAATTAATATCTTAAAAATTATTAAATTAAAAGACTCATCTCCTGCGACGAAAAGTATATAGTTCCATTCCAACTGAATTCAAAAACTAAATTATCGATATTTTTTTCTTGAAGTATATGTAAATTCAATTGTATTACACATATAATAAAATAAAAACAATCACATATAAAAATATATTTAACATTTTTTTATA
>NC_029785.2:133339302-133344220 GCF_000816755.2 Arachis ipaensis | reverse complement strand
AGGCCCAATACTCTCTAGACCTGTTTTGCTCCCTTGCTGACTTTGGCATCGGAGTGTCTTTGCAGGTACCACCCCTCATTCTCTTCCACACAAGTCGGACGGAGGCCTTGGATCATAAACCCACTCGAAGGCTTCCTCTTTCAGACGATTGGGCCAACCAAACTAATCCAATCCGATAATCTCTGATTACCCATCGTAACAATTTCATTATAAAATTAATATCTTAAAAATTATTAAATTAAAAGACTCATCTCCTGCGACGAAAAGTATATAGTTCCATTCCAACTGAATTCAAAAACTAAATTATCGATATTTTTTTCTTGAAGTATATGTAAATTCAATTGTATTACACATATAATAAAATAAAAAAAAATCATATATAAGAGTATATTTAACATTTTTTTTATAAAAAAAATAGATCTTAAAAAATATTTTTGTCCGATACTTGTGTAACTGAAAAAAAATAAAAAAAACCCATAAAATGAAAATAAAAAATTACCTTTCTCCAATTTTAACTTAAAATTGTAATTCACTTCAATATATTCTAAAAGAGTTAAAATGACCAAATTAACCTAAATATGCTTTTACTACTACAAACCCCTTTTTGTCTTTTTTTTGGTGAAAATCCTTCATCTTTAAGATTTTATTTCTCCACCTAATTTTATTAACAAAGAATTCTTTCATTGCAAGCCCACATACATAAATACTAAGAAAAAGTCAAATCTCCTAAGCTAGTTCGAACCTGTTCCACTCCTTTAAAAGGAATACATCACTGACAGTGCAAAAAGAGAAGCCCAACCCAATAGCATTAAGGGACCTATGCATATAGTACTGCGTTGTCAACAACACAATAAGAGAAGCCCAACCCAATAGCATTAAGGGGCCTATGCACATCGTACCACGTTGACAACAACACGGCTCAGCTAGAAATAAAAAATGATGCATGCCTCCGTTACAGCAGAGCTCGCTCCTTCATGGGAGACACCAGGGCATGTGTCATCCTCAGAACCATCTCTGTATATTTATTCATTGCTGCATCTTTAAAGTAGACTCAAATCAAATTTTTAATATATTAATATGACTCAAATCAAATTTTTAATATATTTATCCTTAGAACCCTCGCTCCATTCACTATATTAATATGACTCAAATCAAATTGTTAAGCTACATTTTTTAAACAAGAATCATTCTAACTTTATGTGAAACGTCAAAATGTTTCTTTTGACATAATATGTGTGGACTACTAGTTGAATTAATTATTTAAAATGCATCATGTACTTTGAAATAGAAAGCAGCGAGTTGGAGTTAAGCCCCACTTTGGTCCCTGAGATTGGCGAATTGCATTGAATTAGTCCTCGAGATTCCAATTGCACTAAATTAGTCCCTCAGATTCGAAAAAATGCACCACGTTAGTCCTTCTTCCAATTTCCGTCACCGGAGCACTGACGCCGTCAGTGACGTGGCCAGTTCTTGCCACGCTGGACAGAATGAGACGAGGTGGTTTCTAATTTGGCGAGATAGTGATGAGAGGAAGTACACGTTTAGGGCATAAGGGTTTTGATGAAGAAAAATGACGTTTTTGAAATTTAAAAAACAAACATTACGCATGACCCGGTCCACGTTATGTCACTGATTTTGATAATAACTGGACGGGTCAAATTGCTTTTTACCATATTCAATGTTTAGACGGTACGGCTCAACCTGGCCAAGTGACCGGGTGATTGAGTTTTCGGTAGAACTGATTGGGTTGAGTCGAGTCTGATAATTATGTTTTGTAGCATCACAAGAGATTCACAGAGAGAGCTCCTCCAATGTCTACCTTATCGCACCAGAGTCGGTCATTCTTTAAGATGAGTGTAATGTATTGATATGAATAGTTTGATTTTGTTGTACATCTAATAATTCAAATAATAAAAATAGTTTGTCATTCTTTGTCTTTACAATTTGTCTTCAATTTATTTATTTATTTATTACATTTACCAATCAATATAAAAAAAAGACATGTCCTTTATAAGTATGTGATTTTTAATTTTCATATTGACTCAACAGTGGTGTTTTTCGCTATTATTGGAGCTGTGTGAGTGTGAAAGAAGAGTTAGAGAAGAAATCGGGAAATTAAATGAGTTTTTCTAATTTGATTTTTTTTTAATTCACAAAATCTACTCACCAATTTGGATTTTCAAATTTATTTAATATAAAACCAATTCACCGAACTTGTACAAAATAAAAAAATTTCAGCCAACACACAAATTAGAGACTCCAATTTGTGATAGCGCAAAATTCGAATTCTTCAAACCCAAAATCAGAGTCTCCGTTTTCTTCTCACCCAAAAATCGACCTTTTAATTTGCACTTTCAAAAAAAAAATCGAAATCTATAAAAAAAAATTCGCAATCAATCCATAACAATGGATTACACAATTCTTCAATTCATAACAAAAAAAAGCCATAAGTATAAGCTTTTTAATCTGTTCATAGTGTACTATTACTAGGACAGTTGTTTATGTTAACGAGTGTCATACTTTACTTAGAATCACATATTTCAAAACCAAAATTTTATATTAAACATTGGAACTAATACAATTACCATTTTTTTCAAACTAAATTAAAAAGAAAGAAAGAAGGAGAGTAATGTTCCATACTATTTTATAATTTTGGAGTTAGAGTAAAGATATTTCAGTGTTCTTTTTTAGATTTTTATATTGTTTTATATTTGAGATAATTATTCAATTCATTGAATGTGTAATGTTTTTTTTTAGAAAAATTCAATATTTTACTGCTTCGTGTGATTGAACTTTTTATGTCAATTTTAAATCATTTTGGTGTTATCAATATGATCTTTAGTATTCAATTTATTTTCTACATATTGTATCATTGTATTTTGATACTATTTGTTTTGTTCAATTCACATCATAGTTTTTATTTTTTTTTTTAATTCAATATTTGAACTCAATTAATTGACTAAGAAAATAAAAGTTTATATTTTGATACTTTTATTCATGCTAATTTATAAATGAACAATTTAGTACTTTCTATTTTAAAATACACGATGTATTTTAAACAAGGATAAAATATATTTTTTGTCCTTAAAATTTGTTAAAAATTTAAAAAATATCTCTAAGTTTTATTTTAATTTAATTTTATTCTAAGTTTTAAATTTGCATCATATATACTTCAGGTAAGTGGTGACTAATTTTTCAAAAACTTTTAAATTAATTTGACAATAATTTCACAAGAACAACCTTTAACATAAGCAAATCAGACATAGTTGTCATGCATTATTACTGATTTGTTCTAAACTTTTCAAAAATTTACTATAGATATACTTGATGCAAATTGAAAATTTTAGGAACAAAATTGAAACAAAATAAAACTTAAAGAGTATTTTTAAAATTTTTGCTAAAATTAAAGAAAAAAAATTTATATTTTATATTTTTCCCTTTAAATAATTAATTGAACTTTTCTCCTATAATTTTCCTCTTTCTCGTTTATATTGTCTTCAACCAATTAATAGGTTAGATAAGGTTGTAGTAGTTGGTACTTTACTTACTATAAGTATCACATCTTTCCATTCATTTCAACTTCATATCAACATCACCGGATCTTAAAAGAACTTTGATTTGACAAGAATGATAGTTCACATTGCACCATGCTATTAATTCTCTTAAATTCCGAGAGACCGAAAGAAATTATAGGCAACCCAAATTCAAAAAATGCGTTGATGTATTTCAACGGCATCTGATACATCAGATGAACATCATCAAGAATTTTCTCGGAGATGCGCATACAATGAAACAAATGGGACAGAAAAATGGATTATACCTTCTTGCTTTAAAACTTTGATAAGTACACATAGAGTACCAGAGTAAAAGATTCATATACTCGTATTTTCCCTCATGTAAAATTATAAATTTGCTCATAGTCAATTTATCTAAAGCCTCTATCGATGTTTATTTTGCATTTGCAAATGAACAAAGAGCATATGCCCATATATGATAATGGAAAGACTGAAATATAAAGGGCAAAACAAAAGGATAAACAAAGACAAGATACAAGTACTTTGCCACTTGCCATCCTGTTTACCGCACAGGCTGCTGATTGTAGTGAATCGCCTTATCTTTTCTCTTTGCCACGGCAAGCCTTGCACTCCTAGCAGCAGCATCCATCTCCTTGATTTTTTCTTCTTCACAGATGCAACTTTCTTATGCCACTCTTTCACGTCAGTTGCAGGTGCAAAATCAACAAAATTATTCTAAAAAATTTAACAAAAGTACCAGCAACAATTAACAAAAATACTCCGGAAGTCATAAAACAAAAGAGGCAGCAACAAGATTTTCTTCATCAGTTAATCAACAGAGTTAAATAGTTAATCCAATTGATTTTTTTTTTTTTACAGTTACAACCATCAGAATTTAATCTATCCAACCATCAGAAATCCAGAATATAAAAAACAGCAAATCATAATCATTATAATTAACAAAATAAAAAAAATAAATTGAACTACCAAAGAACTCGAGAAACAGGGAGAGCAACGTAATCAAACTCTGTAATTTTCTACGGCGGCAGAGTGAGCGAAGAGTCCCCGGCGGCAGAGTGAGCGAAGAGTCCACGGCGGCAGAGAGTAACGTTCGAACTTCGCCGTGAGCTCGACAGAGAAAGGGATCGAAGACAAAGACGGGGAAAGACGACGAGGACAGAGAAGTTCATGGAGGCCGACGACGACAAGGACAGAAGTGGCTTGACGACACCAACAACAGCTCCGAGCAGACCTGGCGATGCGAGGAGAAGGGATCCAGGAGGAGAAGAGGGGTGGCCAAAGAGGACGAGGACAGAGGTGGGATTGACGACACCACGATGACAGAGAAGCTGAGAAGGTGACGCTACTGTTGATGGTGGCGGCACTGGAACTCAGAGGGGGAG
>NC_029785.2:133328679-133338901 GCF_000816755.2 Arachis ipaensis | reverse complement strand
GTTAAACGGTTTTTTTGCATCATCCGAACCGGGCAAAGGACCGTTAACTCGGTTGAATTAGCACAATGGATAAAACCTAAAATTGGCACAGAAAAATTTAGCCCTAAGCAACAGAATCATAAATCAGAGTATACCTCTTTATAGCCGTGGTGCGTTGTCCGGGGGAGCCTGGTGGTTGCTCCGAGGAGAATCTCGCGGATGACAATGTTGGTCATGATGGCGAAGAGTTGGAAGAAAAATGCCGATGGTGGCCAAAGGAGGAGGAGAAGCGCGTGGGGATGAGGGGGAGGCTCTGGGAGCGAAGATGTATGAAGCGAAGGGGTAGGAAAAGGAGCGCGAGGAGGACAGCGTCTGATTTCTAGAGGAAGGTGAAGCCACGGCGGCCATTGTTGAATTGATTCGAATTGGATGTAACTGAAACTCGTGCCTCACTAGCAGCAGCATCCATCTTCTTGATTTTTTCTTCTTCACAGATGCAACTTTCTTATGCCACTCTTTCACGTCAGTTACAGGTGCGTCCTCTGCCTTCCCCGTTCCAGCAGTTTCCATAGTTGTCTTTCCATCAACCACAGAATCAGGCAGGTCTTGCGATTCTTTCTGCTCCTTTGAAGATTTGTCCTTCTTCTTCTTCTTTGCATTTTTGTTTTCACTGGTGGCATTCTCCTTCTTTTCTAACTCACCATTGCGATCCTCGACCTTCTTCTCAGCACCTGAATTTTCCAGGACAGGTAAAAGATTCCAAGTAAGAAATTTCTATATAATAAGTCATCTTAGCAGGGCTTGCAAATGTATTGGCAAACGTTTGCATGAGCAAGTTCAAGCCTCAACTTAATACTTTAGATATTTAAATAGCATTCTTGTAGCCAACATGGTTAAATCAATAACAAATTCTGAAAGGATAGATACCTCCTTGAAAGAACTAAGATAATTATAATATCTTTTTTCTTTTTTTCTTTCACAAGATCAAAAACATCATATTACCATGGGAGTCAGCCTGGCTTCCGGGTTCTTTTTGCAATCCTAGCTCTGCTAAAACAGCTTCAAGCTCCTCAAGCTCTTTTTTCTTCAATTCCTTCTTTGAAAGTTGCTCTTCAGTTTCCTTGGTAGACAACGAAGGTTCACGAGGCTTCTTAACAACAGTTTCAGGTTCTACTGGCGCTTCTAATTCATTTTCATGTTCATCCTCGGCATCATCAAGGCCTTCTATCTCACTATCGCTTTCCTGCTATTAAATCATTCACATGTCTTGTAGTTAGTCAATGTGAAGCTCAATGTCTCAATGAAAAAATAATAACCATCTTCTATGTTATTAATTTGCCATTAAGGCCAAAACAAATTAACAATTAAGTGCCCAGTTATGCAGCTTTCAGCTTTCACTACTCCAAATGGGAGGTGAAGGGCAAGTCCATGAAGAATAAAGGCTACATTATATCATCTACGTTAAAAATTATAGTTATGGGTGAAGACACAATCATTTTAACTATGCAAGATTGAACACGTGGAAACTTGAGCTTGAAGAACCAAATTGCAAATCCGGAAATGAGAATAACAAATCGGCAAACCGACAAATAGCCATCAAATGCATATTAATCAGATTCCAAATCATTAAACCGAATAATTGACAACTCAACAAGAACATAGAAATTCGAATTAGCAAACCGACAAGCACAACGTCATCAAATCCAAGCATACCAGATTACAGATCGTTAGACCGTTAACACAAATCACATAAATTACAATTCAACAAGGACCATAAATACCTTCCCAGAGCTAGATATCCAGAACAAGACCAGAATCCAGGATCCTCATTATCAAACAGAATATCCAACATTATATCTTTAAGATATAAAAAGAACACCCAGCTTTCTTTCCAATCATGCATGCAATAACATTCAACGCAACTCTTTCTCCTCAAAGACACCATTAAACCCATCCAATCCAACCTTCAAAACAGCATTGCCTAACACATCCAACTAACAGAACACAGACAACGCAATCAAATCACCTACTGAATAACATCCATTCCAGTTCGGTTCACCTCGTGGCAAATAAATGTGAGAACATGAACAGCTCAACTAATCCACCTTTTCCAAGTCTAGTCGCTATCCATGCCACAGGACTAACGGATTCAAAAATAAAAAACACAATAATAAAAGAAAAAAATTACACTCTCTGCATCAAGGCAACGATCATCACCATCCATAGTTAAAAAATAAACGATTCAAGCCATTGCATATCAAGTTTCAGCAGTAGTGATCCAACACACATAAATAGAATAATCCAATTAAAAAAAGAAATAATGCTCAAAGTTTTATGTTCACCTCAGCATGGGCCTCGGATTCAGCTGCAGCAGCAACAGGAGCGCCCCAAATGGATTGAGGTGGAGCGGTGATGGCGTAGTAGTCGTCAATCGTCATCATCCTCGTCGTCAACGTCAGCCCATGACTTCGACGTGAGTGGCGCCGGGGCCAGAAAAACCTCCTTTTTCTCCTGCTGTTGTGCGGCGGAGGAAGCGGCGGTGGAAGAGGACGAGGAGGCTCTCCCCTTGGATGAAGCCTGTTCCTTCTCAGAATCTCAGGCTTCTTCTTCTTCTTGAGGCTTCCGAGCGCTGCGAACACGAAGGGGCTGTTTATGACCGGCGCCTCCTCCCTCTTGCTCCCTCCTCCCACCATTTCCAATCTCAAACTCAGCAGCGATGGCCCCGAAACGACCGCGTTTCAACAGCTCCAGTGATGGGACAAGATCGGAAATAAAATCAAACAAATAAAAGAAAAAGAGAGAAACTCTAGTGTTTGTTTTTGTTTGTTCCTTGTCCGAGAGAATGGTGATCTGAGAAGTGAGGAATGTAATGTGGATGATGGAGTTATAAAAGGGTGCGTTAATTTGAGTATAGAGATTGAAGGGTGAGGCCATGAGGGGCGGGGGATCAGAAACGATGATTATGTGTGTCTTTCTTTCACTCTACCATTTACATTACAACAGTGTCATCCTTTTGTTAATTTATAGGGCTTATTTGAAAAAAAAAAAAACCCTTACGCTAATAAGCTTTTCAAACAAAAACATAATAATTAAAAGTTGGTGAATTCTACCGTAAGGATATACATGTACAGATGGCTCTTCCACACACACCACCGCAACCATATACATGGCTCTGGCCACCTGCCTCACCTCTATCCTCCTCCAGGATGACCACGATCACCACCTCCGGTACTCCCACCCTGACCACCATCACCTCTACCTTAGTGGCCCCCGTAACCACCTCCACCACCTCCCTGACCTCCCGTCACCACCGTTGTACCCTCCTCCACCACCACCACTTCCCTGACCCCGTCGTCACCTCCATCGTCTCCGTCATCACCACCTTCGTCCTCACCGCTACCCTCATCCTCTCCGCCTCTGCCTCCACGTCGGCCTCTACCTCACCACCACCTCTAGCTCCTCTACGGCCGCGACCCCTCCCCCCTCGCCGTCCAACCATTCCCAACCCTTCCCACCAAACCCCATTTCCGATTCCCGTCCTCAAAATTTAAAGTTTTCATCTTTTCTTCATTTCATGTTTCCCATTTTGTATTATCTAGCTTTGCTTTTCTTTCTGCTCTTGTTGGGTTAAATTTGTCTTTTGGTATGTGGGTAATTTTGTTGAAGTGTTGTTCATGAGTGTGTATCCCTCATTTTAATCTTAGAAAACAAAATAATGCAGAAGAATCAAAAGACGTTTGCTACTATAGTCTTTAGTATTCACCCTGTGGTTCAGTTTCTGGAAGGAGAACTTCTCATAGTGTGTTTGTATTCCAATCCAGGTGGACGCTTTGCCTCAAGGGAAAAAGTATGCTTCTTTCCTTCAAAACCTTAACATTTGTTTCAGTGTCATTGTTGATGGCTGTGTTACTTGTCTCTAATTCTAATGATCTACCATAAGAAAAAATAATAGTTATAAACTTAGATGTAATTTCTTCGGGTTTTGAAATATCATTTGTTGATCTATTGGCATTTGCTTTGGATTTTGGCTTTATATGTAACCAGATGAGCCTTCTAAAGAACTGCCGAAGTTTTCTGTCAAACTTTTTCTTCATTCCAGTGGGCATGTTGCAGCGAAATTCCAATATGACCAGGTTTCACATGCTAACTTCATCAAGAGTATTGAACTTTATATTTCTATTGAAAATTTTGAATTTTCCATAATTAGGGGCTATGTCTTTGACCTTGAACAAGTTCCTGCATACTCATGCTTTATAGGCTATGTTTCATGGCAGGTAATAATTTCTGCTTTTCGGGATTGGCTGTTTTGAGGGCTTAGTTATTTGAAAATTTGAGTCTGGGTTATGGATGTTCCCGCTTTCTTCCTTGTCCGAAGCAGAGAAGGTTCTAGGAGAAATATCTAATTATAAAGTTCAGGTAATAGTTCTTCTATTTTCATTTTCTCCATAATTGGGAAACTGATGTTATTATTTTCTATCTGAATGAGAATTGAGCTTGGCTTATATAATTCCTTTGGGGGGAAGCTGGTCAAGTGTTTGGGATTCCATCCATATAGTAGCTGTTATAGCAAAGTAAATTTTTGTTTCGCAATACATATTTTTCCATGTTGATGGTCGTTGTGCCTTTGTCACTTTGGCATTATTCCATCCATATTTTTGTTTTGCATCTATATCTCGAGACTAGTATAGCATCATGCAGTTTTGGTTATTTATGTTTGACCTAGTTATGGAACAGAATTCTTGTATGTCTTGACAATATGCTTATTTTGGGCATAAAAAATTATTTTCTATTTACATTTTATAGGGTTATTGATATTCAAAAAAGTGGACTGTGGATTTCATTTATTTGAACTATGTGATTGTTGTTTAGATTATGAGTATTTTACTAAAACTTCCACTTTAAAAATGGTTCAAAAATTTGCTCACCCATTTTTATTGGTAAGATTGTGGTAAGTTTTCTTTTTAAAATTAGGTTATTTGACTTGGAGATGGTAATATGTGCTCTCCATCTTTGGTTTGCGTCTGAGGTGGTAAAATCTAATCAATATTGGTTGCTTTTTTTTTTATTCTGCAGTTGGAGGCGGTAAAAGCCAAAATCAAATCTGCTAAATCAAAAGATGAGTCTGAATCTCTTAAATTTACTCAAAAGAAACTGATTAACAAGGTTTGCATGGAAGAAGCCCTGAACATTATTTTGACTTGTACAAGTTGTTTGGAAGTTTTTCTGATTACCTAGAACTATGATAGGTCTATAATTTTTATCTTCAAGAGAAAAAATATTCCCCAAATTAGCAATCACTTCACTAATCATCATTTATTTTTGCGATTAAAACTTTACCGACTTTTTCTTTGATTTTTATCTTTTCTTCAACATTTTATCTTTCTTTTATATTTGCCTTTTCTCAGGCCTTGGCCAATATTGGAGTAGTTTAAATCATTTTGACTGGTATATGATCAAAACTGAATCATGATATATTCGATTCCAGATATATACTAATTCGGAACTTTCATTGAGGTATTGCTCCCCTCCACTGTTTCAAAGCAATAAAATGTCAATAAAGAATTTAGTGACTGCATCTGTATGTACTACAAGAAAGTCAAGTTAGGTTCTCAACTTCTCTAGTTTCTCACCCATCTCCTTTGATTGGTGTGCTTGCATGATGCATGGTTAAATTGGTCTTTTCTAATTGCTTTTGTTGCAATCGGTACCCCTTAGTGTAGGACCCTAAGTTGAACGAATTAAATTGGCTGACCAGGGTAGTGAAAATGTCAGCATATGACATGTTAATTCGTATGCCACAACTATTATTGGTGTCAACGTTGGCTGGTCTGAGTGGTTTAGATTATGTGTTAATTCTTATATTTCATCCATCTTCCAGCGCCCCAAACGTTGTGTATGCTTAATTTGAAAGTTTGATTGCTTCAATTTTTTTTCTCTCTTGCTTCCACCTTTCTATTTCATTTGGGCTATCGGTGGTTATCACGGTAATATGTTGTGATCACTGCAGGCAGGTTGCAAGTTTCTTATATTTGCGCACCATCAGCCAATGATAGATGCAATACATGAGTGCCTTCTTGTAAGACCAGTTCAATTTTACTCTTTATATTGGAAATTATAGCACTTACAAAAACTGTTGAAAATTTCCAGAAGAAAAAAGTGGGTTGCATCTGGATTGATGGAGGTACACCCGCTGCATCAAGGCAACAATTGGTTACAGATTTCCAGGAAAAGGATTATATCAAGGCAGCTGTAGTATGGTGGTATTTTTGGTTGTGCATTTCTTCCATGTGTTTCCGTTATAAGCATCTTTTCTGTTGTCTTGGTTAGTATTTGTGCTTGAGATAATGATTTCATGTGACACGTTATCATGCGGCTATCCATTAAAGCGGGAGGAGTTGGATTAACTTTAACTTGTGCAAGCACAGTTATCTTTACAGAACAATCCTGGACTCCAGGTGACCTAATTCAGGCCAAAGATCGTGCATATAGAATTGGTCAGGTATTCTCACACTCATTAAGTAGAAAGGAGAGAGTTGTTACTAGTTGCATGACAACATTAAGAAAACAGATAATCTCAAATGAAAAGAACTCTCATATCTAAATTTTTTAGTAGCAAAGACAACATGTGCTCTTCTGTTTTTTGACTCGTTAGTTCTTGTTTACAGGTCTCATCAGTAAATATATACTAGTTGGTAAATGATACATTTGGTAGGTTCTGTTATCTCTGCAGTCTTTCGCCGCTTGGTATAGCATTGACTTAACATTTATTATGCATTGATGATCTAAACTTTTACGACTTAGGGATGTGGTGCAATTCAAACCGGATAATTTGGGGGCAGGTACATTTCTACATCTTCTTGAACTATCATATGTAATGCAAAATGTACATACTGCTTAGTTTCAAGGTTTTTATTCTGGTTTATATTTATATTTTGTCAAGATCTATACTCAAGCAGTATTTGAGAGTTACTTTTTGATGTTTTTGAGAAACCATTCTAAGTTTTAGTTATTGAAAAATCAGGTGTTAGATGGCCATGAGAACACCTTAGCTGTGTCAAATAATCAGCCATTGAGTAGCCCTGCAAAGCATACTACTATTGGGCATAGGCCTTCAAAGCAGAGAACTCTTGACCAGTTTGTCAGAAGATGTGATAACGTGGATAGGTCGGAAGTGGGAACATCAGCCTGACCGGAAACGGCCCTCTCGGTCATGACTTGCGAGATATGCAAAATGGATTTCCACTTTCACAGATACATGGCCACTGGCAAGTGAATAGGAACTTAAATGTTGATGTCTACATGCAGAAGTTTCCCTGTAGTATTAACCAGATGTGCTTACATGGGGAATTCACCTGTGATGACACAAATGCCGTTTTGAAGCTGAAATCCATTGTACAACAAATAATAGATTGAGTAGAACTGGCTACACTAAACTATGTTGCTTGTATTGGAGATAATGGTTTGGTTATGTGAAATATGTATTGGAAGAAAATATTGATAAAGTCACCCATTAGATTTTAGGTTTCCACTTTTTGTTTTTAACTTTTTGCTCCCCTATGTTTTGTTTTAGTTTGGGGCTCTGTACAGAGTATGACATTATCATATATGAACGAGACTTGTAAATTTCTTTACTCCATATGCATGTATCATTATATTTTGTAGAAATAATCATCTCTTGAAAGAATAGACTCATAGAACCCCTTTATAGCACTTCACTTAAAACTGATCATCACATTAGGTTATTTTGTTTAGGAACATGACCTATTCTGATAATGTTACTTTTCTCTCTAAACTCATACAGAATGACATTATAAAAATAACATCATTATTTTTCTTTAGTCATTTAGAAACTTAGATTTGAATTTTTGTAACCCAGTTTCCCTTCGTCATCATTCTTATTATTTTCTTATTTTCTTAATCTAATGAATAAAGCAATCAATCGATAATATTATAAATATGACTCAAATCAAATTTTTAAACAATTTTTCAAACAAGAATCATTCTAACTTTATGTGAAACTTCAAAATGTTTCTTTTGACATAATATGTGCGGGCTATCAGTTGAATTAATTATTTAAAATGCATCATGTATTTTGAAATAGAAAGCAGTGAGTTGATCATTTAATATAACCAGCAGCAATAATGCAAATATCTCAAAATGCACAGATAATTTTGTACGAGTTGAAGAGAATATAGACACAACTCAAAGCAAGATCATATTCCTGAAAGACATTAATATTTAATTCATTGTTCATTCATAATCCTATTGAAAACGACTAGGGAGGATAATAAGCCACAAGAAATAACAAGAAATGTTACTAAAATAGAGTTGTCCTGTGCTGAAATCTTCCTCCCTTAGTAGGTGGCCAAACAAACGCATGGCGCATACAATTAGTAATCCCAGTAATCCCACCGTTCTCCATGGTGAAGACACTCTTCCTATGGACAGTAACTTGTAAGAAATCTCGCTCCATGGGAGGAGCCCCACTGTCAAGTTGCAATGCTGCAAAGTCCTTCAACACGGACAGTGTGAAAATGGAGAAGCAGTGCGCGGATGAACGGGGAACGGAACCCAATAACTGGCTAGAGCATATTGCACACAGCTTCCCGTTGCCAAGGTCAACAAAATTGAATCTGCCGGGTCCTTCCATCGGTGGTAGAATACCCTCAAAAGCCACATCAAGGTATTGATATAATGCGACTAGGCCATTCAGGTGGTTAACGAGAATGGCAAGGACCTTGTCCAAAGGTGTATGAGGAGGTTCCTCCACATACTCATGTGTAAGGCAAACGGTGTAGTTGCTGCTTCCAAGACCGGGAAGGGACACAGAAATGTGTGGGAAATAAGTATTACGACATTGGTCACTGCGGCTAAAGAGTCTACCGCCGCTAATGAGTCTACCCGTTATGAAGTTCGAAAGATTGTTATCAGCGGCAGACATATCCATCCAAGTCTCTTTGATGGGGTCGAAGCGGGCCAAATAGGAGTCTCTCTCCAACTCCCTGGACGATGAAAAAAAGAGGTTGTTGTCGAGGACGAACATGGTATTCTCGACATGTGGCTCGCTAATGATGGCGGCCCCAGGAGCCATCAAGGGTTTCCAAACTCTAGAATCAGAACAAAGAACGTAAAATCTAGATTCATCTTTGACCCGTTGCCTCACATTTATATAGAAGTAAACATCGCCTGAGCCTGGCGTGTTTGCGATGTATGATTTGTAAAAAGGAAAGGGTGCACCATCCAGCGTAGGGGCAATTCTGCACTCCTCAAATTTGATTTCGTAGATTGGCCAGGCGACCAGATTCCCCATGGAAACGGCTTTGGCTCTGCCAATTTCACGCGGCAGGCTCAACTTGTCGGACGGCGCCATATAGATCTTGGAGTCGAACTCGAAGGGACACATATCATGACCTGGAAGATCCAAAAACATCTCGAACGGTGGTGGAGGCAAACAAGTCCAATCTTTGACATCAACTTCTTCCTTTAAATTGCTCAGTTTGATCACGATCAACTTTCCATACGTCATAAGGCAAAGGCACGCTTCCTTCGCCATTTCAACCTGCTCCGTTTTTCGTATTTTTGACTCAGCAGCATCCAATTCCGCCATCACTCCCTGCGATCGAACGAGATCGGTGGTGCTGCGGCAGCAAAAAGCTAGGATTAGGGTACGGATTGGCCATGATATCTGCGCTCTTGAGTTGGGGATTGGATATCGGATATATCCATAAAATTGAACATTCTCTTTTTAATTATATTTTTATATAAAAAATATAATAAAAATATTTTTTTTATATTTTTAATTTATTTATTTTTAAAATATTTTTAATCAAATTATTCTTAAATAACAAAAATAAAATAATACTATATATGAATAATAATTAATAACTAAAATATACAAACAAATAAATATAATACTAAATATATATATTTATTTATTTTTTAATTATTATTGTGTGGATGTGCAGATCTGCAAATCAGATACGCGGATGTAAAATAGATATTTACAATCCGATTCAATCAATCTACGAATTAGATAATATCCGCAATTTTTGAATCGAATGTGATTATTTATCGCAGATCTACAGATACAATCCAATCTATGAACACCCCTAGTTAAAAGATGAAAGATGGGGCTGTTGACCAGGGACCAGGTTTCAAATATAAACTTATTCTCTCTATATATATTAGCTTAATTTTTATATTTTTATTTTTAAAATTATAAATTTGATGAAATAATTTAAAA
>NC_029785.2:133325360-133328510 GCF_000816755.2 Arachis ipaensis | reverse complement strand
AGTATGTTATTGAGTAATGTATTGTATGTAAATTTTTACATCAATTTTCAATGAAATTAAATTATAAATCAAATAATTTTGTGTGTATTTTTTAAGGTTCTAAAAATTGGACTTGATTGACCGATTCAATTGGATTAATCGAAAACCTAAAATACTAAAATTATATGAACTTGAAAAATATTCTTGTACTAATATTTCTCTCCAGTTGCTGAAGTAAAAAATAATTTAAAATTTCATTAAATAAACAACAATAATACTATACGTAAAGATAACATTATTCTTAATTATTTATTTATTTTTTCTTTTTTGTTTACATTTACTTCATATGTTGGCTTGATCTAAGTAAAAATTTTAAGTGGTATGGACATTGGACAAGTAACAATTGGTTTGCAGATCTTAAAATTTACCAAAAAGATTTATGTTAGAAGGCTCAACATTCACGTCACATACACTCACCCTGTGACGGTGCGCCTAATAGAATAATTCTTGTTACAAAACTAAAAGAAAATCATCGTGCCAACACGTTACTTATGTTTAAACACCTTCCAACATTTAACAAAAACAAACCGTGATATGTTTGTTCGTTATTAGTATACAATCATGATTCTATATTTTCAAACATAAATTTAAGCATAGTAATTATTAGTCTTTGTTTTTTTGGTGACTTTTATTAGTCTTTGTTTGCTACATTACTTTACCCAACTCATCTATTCAAGGGAAGTATAATTCCAATTCAATTTTATACAATAAATACGACAAAAAAAATAATTAAAAAAAAACATATGATAGAGACATAATCCAAGAAAATACGCATTCTATAAACAATGATATCTCATCTCATGCTAGGTACCACGTGTCTTTATCCAATTATGATTTATGAAACTTACTTGCAAAATTTGCTCATGATATAAGAAACAATTATATTGTGGAAAAAATTAAGTTAATGAACCATCCGAACTTGAGACACAAGAAGAGATCAATCCACCACAACAGTAAAAATATATCTATCACAACTCAATTTTTCTTTGCTCGTATTGTATAATTTATTTCTGTAAATGACAATCAAAAGAGTTGTTTGTAATATTTTAACGTTCATATCCAAATTAATGAACGTGAACATGTTATAAATGACTTCCAATATTGTGACAACTTTCTGTAACATGAGAAATATAAAAGTATATATGTATTTGTATATAAAGTTATAAACAAAATCATACTACTTGGTATATTGACGCCCCTTGAGCAGATCTTATCACCTTAACACGAAATGAAGCCTACAAAATTTGAAGCATGGACAATGTAACCAAAATCAAGTGTGTATGAGCATATTATTAAGAGAAAGTATAGGGAGCCAATAAAATTATTATTTGTATTCATAAAAAATAAATTTTTGCAGATAAAATTATCTAAATCCTAAAAAATTAAATAAAATTTTTAATATTATTCTCTCCACCACTACAACCATCATCTCCCTCCCTCTCTCTCTCAATGTTCTCAGCCACTCTAATTCTAACATTGACCACATTGCCACTCAGTATCACCTCCTTGCCCTCCTCCTCAACCGTCACGCTAATCCCTTCGCCACACACTCCCTCATTAGTGTCAGTCGCAATTCAACAATACCGGCCCCACCATCACCAGCATAATCATCTAACACAAGTTCAGCCTCTGTCTATGTCGGAAAGAAACCCTAGATCTAAGGATGTTGTGAGCAGTATGAGTGATTCGTTGGGATCTAAGGATGCGCGTCATAACGGTCGATACCGGTAGGTTGCTCGTCAAGACCTCGAGAACAATGGTGAAGACGACTCCCCCGCCGCCAAAAAGTCCAAATCGGAGAAGTTCTCTCTCAACAGCTGCGAATTTGCCATAGCCGTCGCTATATTCTTCCTCTTCACCACCGGCTTTATCTGCATCTACCTCACCATGTCCGCCCCAAGTTCAGCCGTATCAAGCTCCCACCCACCCTCTCCGATCTTCTCCTCTTCAAGTAAATAAAGATCCCTCTTTTTATTATTATGTTATCATCTTCATAGATTTATTTGAATCAAATTAGTATTAGATGAATGTAGCATCAAATTAGTTGGAACATTAGTAATTTAGACAGGTGGGAGAAAGCATCTTTTTTTGTGAAAAAAAAAAAATTTTGGAATTTGTTGTATTGTTTTCATGATAAGGGTGTGTTTGAATCTTTTTATATAGTTTATTGTGCTTGTTTCTTTATATGCAGAGAGAATCTTTCAGCATATGGCGAAGAGGTGGAAGAAGAGGAGGAAGAAGGAAGGAAGGGTGGGGATGGCGATGGTAGTGGTAGTGATGGTAATGGAGGTAGTGATCGTGATAGTTGGGAAGGAGAGTAGTGGTAAAGTTTGGAACTGGAGTCGCTAAAGAGAGAGAGTAGTTTAAGAATTTAATTTATTTATTTAGAGTTTGAATAATTTTGTCTACAAAAATCTATTTTTTATAAGTACAAATAGTAATTTTTATCTTTTATGAATAAAAATATATCAGTGTTTTCAACTTTTGTGAATAAAAATAATAGTTTACTCTTATTTTAATATGTGAATTGATGAATTATCTTATTTGAAGGTGATAATTTAAAAATATTAAATAATAATTTAATTAAATATAAAAGAGAGAAGTTGATCTGCGATAGGCGATTTCAGCTTGAGGGAGCGATGATGGAGGGAAAGAACTTCCATGATTTCTTTATCAGCAAACGAAGACGGAAAGTGCAGCGGGGAAGCTTGAGAAATCTCACGGATAAGAGAAAAAATCTGAAGTTTGATCCAGTGCAGAGTAACCTGTTTCCCTTCAGAGGGCAAGCGAATGAAAGGGGGCACCGGATCCGTTGTTCGTTCACCTTCCAGTATCCGTTCTGTGCTTGAGGACGGGCAGGCAGCCCGCATACATGAAGAGAAGAAGAGGTTCTTGGTTTTTTGGGGCTTTCGGGCTCCTCTTTTTGTTTGTGTATTGAACTTTGTTGATGCCTTTTTTTCGTCGAGAAATCTTCGTTCCCAGTCATATATATATTGAGAAATCTATCCTAATTTCTAACTATAAAACTTTAATATAATGAAAAATTATTCATATTTAGTTTTTTACCCATAAAAATAGTTTTGATGTCACAAAAATACATGTATTAATTTT
>NC_029785.2:133310676-133324028 GCF_000816755.2 Arachis ipaensis | reverse complement strand
TCTCTTTTATGAGTATAAAATTAATTTCTTTTATCAATGGATATATTTGTTAATATTTTAAATTTTTATAAATAGAAATAATAATTTATTATATATATTTTTGGTCTCGTAATATATTTAAATATTTTTGTCAACCAAGTCCTATTAAGTTGGCACAAACCTAATAAAAATCATTCACACATCCTTTGCATGAATCACACAATTCTTCTTCATGTTCTTTTTTTTTTCTTTGCGTGTTTTATCCTCATTATCGTTCTTTTATTGTTGTTGTTGTTGCCGTATTTTTTTCTTATTTTTTTTCTCCTCCTCCTCCGAGTGGTTATTGCAACATTTTTTTTTATTTTTTTTCTTTTTTGTTCTTATTAGGAGGGTGAAATCAGAGGAAGGAAAGGAAAAAAACTTTTAAGTTGTGCAAAATTTATTAAAAAAATAGTACCAAAAAAGTTTTTTAATTTTGACACCGGAATTTTTTAGTTGTGATACTGATTCTTGCTAGAAGCATAAAATAAGAAGAATTATGAAAATTTTTGAAAGAAGAAGATGATGATAATAAAGACGATTAAAAGGAGTTTTAAATTATACATAATTTATTAAAAAAATAGCACCAATTAATTTATTCACTTACTTTGGTTAACATTAGATATAGAAGTTATTATAAAATTGTGTGTATTATCTTTGTTGTATGTTCAACATGATACAGTATAACTGTGAAAGTCATTGGCCGACTATAGGATATACATTTCCTAAAAGGAGGATCACATATTCATCCTTATTGAACTATATATCATGTTATCAACCATATAGACAAGAAGTATTAAAGAATTACTCAATAAAATGAAATTGATGTTAATATTGAGTTCTTTGTTGCTAATTCGAACTTGGCCTGTGATTTAGCTGACAATTTAAATGGGTTAAAATCAACATATGGCTTAATTGTGTGCTAATTTGAAAATGTATATGTTATTTGAAATAAGATAGTGGCTTGGGAGTGCCAATATATGCTTTAATTCTGTTATTGAAGCTCTTAAGGTTCCTAACAATTGTTCTAATGGAATCTTATTCTTATTTGCAGTATGTAAGCATGCATACTCATTGTCCCAAAATTTGGAACCTATCAGTGAGGGACTAGGTGTTTTACAATTTAAGACCGGTTTGATATCTGTCATTAAGGTATATAGTTATTATCTAATTTTCTATCTGGAATGCAAATTTTACTTAATATACTTGTGTTGCACATCGTAGTATGTATGTACATGGTTTCTCAAAGACTGTCTCATCTCATCCTTTTGTATTTCAGGACTGGATGCATCTTTGATTTCAGTTTATTGCATAAAATTTCCTGTTGTCAACTATTTCCTATGGCAATTGCTGCTGCTGCTTAATGAAATACTATCATGATCATTTTACTCAAAAATTTTTCTTCAATCTGTAATTCTTTTTAAAAATTGAAAGTGAGATTTACAGCTAAAACTACCAGAGGAATCAAGAGACAATATCCTATTGTCAGTGGTTAGAAGACAGAAAAATCATCAAGGATACCTAAGAGAGCCAAAGGTTGAAAGGATTCCCTATCATTAAGGTTACGAAAGAAATGGAAGTCCCAAGAGAAAGACAAACCCAGGATTGAATCCGCAATGATAAAGACAAGGAAAGGCTAGGTTTAAAGAGGTATCTCCTATCAAATGATCTGCTCAAAACCCACAAAAATTATGATAATACTACAACATAGAATAGCTAGACAATTCCCAACTAGACACAACACTTTAAACATAAAAATGATAAGAAAGGGAGACAGTCAGTTCCCAATTCCCACTTCAAACAGAGAGCGCCGCAACCTCCTACCTTCGAGTTCCCAGCCCTAACTCTTCTTCGTCTCTGCATTCTCTCCGTCGTCCCAGGCTCCCAGCCAGCAACCTCCGACCACCATCGTCACGGCCTCGTCACTGTCCGTTTCAGCCGGCCCAGACTGCATCATCACCGCACCGCCCCGTGCGCCCTGTTCCGTTTTGCTGTTACTGCATGTGACATATATACATATAGAATTCCTTTCTCCCCTTGTTTAATTAAGGAGCTCCATATATACATATAGAATTCTTTTCTCCCCTACTAACACAGAAACTTCCCAACAAGCTGTGACATAATTAGAAGCAAGGTATTATTATACTATTGAAGAACTTTTTATGAATTGATTCCTTATTTGTATAAAAAGGTAATTAAAAGTTCTAAACTCTAAATTCAGAATCATAAAAAATTTCAACAAAGACTTCTAATCAAGTATTCAACAATAAAAACTCAACATTCAAAAACAGAAAACTCAGCCTCCAAAGTAAAAAAATCCAAAAACAGAAAAACTAAAAGAATCCATACTCAAAAACAAAGAATCCATACTTAGCATCAAAGTAAATTCAGAATCACATCACCAACAACCCCCAACTCAGAACACACAATTAACAAAATTAACAACCACCATTAAAATCAACCATCAACCCCAACTCAGAATGCCAGCAATCCAGAATCTAGACCAATATATCAATTCATAGTTCATATTTCATACAATTCATATGGCATTCAATAGAGCAGAATTGAAAAAATAAAAAAATTGAAAAGAGCAGAAGAATTTCATAAAAGAATTGAAGAACAGAGCAAAACAGAATTCTCAAATTCAACACACATCAAATTTATTCTCAAATTCAACATACATCAAATTTATTCAATATTTGATTAATCATATAATAAACAAGATTAAAAAATTAAAAAACACAAGAACAGAATAACAGAAGCCCAGAACAAAAAAATGAAAACAGAAAGAACAGAAGAAGAGAACAGAACGACCCGCGACGAGAAGAGAAGGACCCGCAAGAGAACTAACCGCAGAATAGAAGAGCCAGAAGCCCAGAACTAACCGCAAGAGAAGTAGAGAACAGAACGACCCGCGACGCTGAGGCGACGACCCGCGACAGTGGTGCTTGCTCCGGCGTCTGCTTCGAATCACGGCGGCGGTTGTCCTTCTTAGGCAGAAGCTCGAGCCTGGAAGAGCTTAGGGTTGGGAGTGGGGTGTTCTTCACTTCTTCGAAGAGATTAGCTGATTAGGGATTTAGGGTAAGCCTGCAACACGTAGGGTGAACGCGGATCAGATCAGATATGGCCAAAATTTCGATCCGATCCGCACTAAAATCATCGGATCGGATCTAATATCCGCAGGTTTTAAGGGTGGATCCGCTCCGCACATTTGCGGATCGGATCGAATCGGATATAGGATATATCGGCAAAAAAAATAAAAATATTTTTAAAGCTTATTTTTATTAAAAAAATATCAATAAATTTATTTTTCTCTTCTTTTAAATATGTTTATTCTTAAAATAATATTAAACATACTTTACTTGAATAATAAATTAAAATAATACAACATATATAATAATTATTAGTTGAAATAAAACATAAAAAGAATATTTATTTATTTATTTCTTTATTTTTGCGGATACCAACACAAAATCTGCAATCCGATCCGACTAGTGTGCGGATCCGATCCGAATGCCTTACGGATCGGATCTATATCCGCAATTTTTGGATCGGATTCGGATAAACACCGCGGATATACAGATCAGATCCGATCCATGAACACCCCTAGCAACATGCGTTCTTCACTCTCCAGCCTTCATTTTCCTTTTTTTTAAGCCAAACGATGCCATTTCGCTAGCTGGCGGGAAGAACCGGTACTTTATGAAACCTGGCCGGTTTGACCGGGTCGCCGGTTAATCATCGGTTTAGCCAGTTTTTTGCAGCACGGTTTTGTAGGTGGACCGAACCGACTAGGTGACCGATTTTCGATTAATCCGGTTGAACTGGCTGGTCCGGTCTGATTTTCAGAACATTGCGAGAGAGTGGCATAGAATTAGGTTTAACCTAATATTTTTCGACAGAATATTTTAAATTAGATGAAATTTGTCTTTGATAATTTAATAAAACACCGTATTTTTTATCATTTAAATATAGATGATTTGTTTCAGTAATTATTTTTCACACAAAAAAAAATTCTGACGGAATTATCGACATATTCTTTTTCCTGTCTGTAATTTATGCTAATTTATTTTTCTTCCTTTTCGACAAAAATTTTCTCACAAAATCTGTCTATATTTCTGTGGGATAAAATTTGTTGGAAATATCTGTCTGTAATAAATATTTTTGTAGTAGTGATAATACTCAATGTTATACCATATTTTTACTTTTGATATAGAAATATAATAGTATGGGTTTAATTTTGATGCACTGATAGTGTAAAATATTTTATACAATCGTGCAATCACACTCGTTTTTTTGGATGACCATTCATGCGATCAATGAAAATAGTAATTATTTTTCATGATGTGACATTACGTCATTAGATGCACGTATAAAACTGTTTTATAATAAGAGTGCATCAAAATTAAATTCATAAGAGTATATATATACTAAATAATAATGCTCTACAATCAATTCCAAGTGAATTACATACCCAAGTTCAACTAAGTTGTTATAATCGTTTTTCACATCACGCGCCACTTACCGTGAATGCACTTTTTTTCATCGTGGTTCTTCTTCATCTCACATACACACTCTTGCTACTTCTTCTTTTTGTTCTCTTCCTTCTTTTTCCTAATATTTCTCTTTTTTTTTATTGTTATTGTCATTTCCACCACCTCCTCCTCCGTCTTCTTCTTTTTTCATTTAATTTCTTCTTTTCTCCTCCTCCTCCTCCTCCTCCTCCATCATCATCACGTCATTGTCATCGTCATCGTTGACTTCTTCTTATACGTAAATAACACTGTTCATTCTCTTTCGAATTTTTGGACTTGCTCAACTTAATGTCGCTGTGTTATCTACTTATTTTTTCACTTATTTTTTATTAAAATTCGTAAATATGCAACTCATTTTTTCATGAAATAAATTCTTAGTACCATCACATCATTAAGTTAAAAATTTTGGTGTTAAAGTGACGACATTTCGTTATTCTTTAGAAATTTATGTGTTGTTTTATCAGATATGTCGTCTTCTTTTTATACATAAATGGCACAGTTTATTCTTTTTCAAATTTTTGCACTTGTTCTACTTAATTTCGCTACATTATATATATAATTTTCCACTTATTCTCTTTTCTATTAAAATTTGTGAATCTGAACTCAAATCTTCATGAAATAAGTTTTTAGTTTTATCATATCATTTAATTATAAATTTTGGAGTTAGAGTGAAGACATTTCACTATTTTTTTTAGATTTTTAGATTTTGTTTTATATATAAGATAATTATTCAATTCATTGAATGTGTAATGTTATTTTAGAAAGATTCAATATTTTATTGCGTCGTGTTATTGAACTTCTTATGTCAATTTAAAATTATTTTGATGCTATCAATATGATCTTTAGTATTCAATTTATTTTTTACATATTGTATCATTGTATTTTGATACTATTTGTTTTGTTCAATTCACATCATAGTTTTTATTTTTTTAATTCAATATTTGAACTCAATTAATTGACTAGGAAAATAAAAGTTTATATTTTGATACTTTTATTCATGCTAATTTATAAATGAACAATTTAGTGCTTTCTATTTTAAAATACACAATGTATTTCAAATAAGGATAAAATATAATTTTTCCTTAAAATTTGTTAAAAATTTAAAAAATATCTCTAAGTTTTATTTTATTTTAATTTCATTCTAAAAGTTTTCAATTTGCATCATATATACTCGAGGTGAGTGGTGACTAATTTTTCAAAAACTTTTAAATTAATTTAGCAATAATTTTACAAGAACAACCTTTAACATAAGCAAATCAACATAGTTGAGTCACAAGAAAAGAATCAGACATAGTTGTCATGTATTATTACTGATTTGTTCTAAACTTTCCAAAAATTTACTAGAGATATACTTAATGCAAATTGACAATTTTAGGAACAAAATTGAAATAAAATAAAATTTAAGAGTATTTTTAAAATTTTTGCCAAAATTTAGGAGAAAAAATTATATTTTATATTTTTCCCTTTAAACAATGAATTGAACTTTTCTCTTATAATTTTCCTCTTTCTCGTTTATACTGTCTTCAACCAATTAATAGGTTAGATAAGGTTGTAATATTTGGTACTTTACTTACTATAAGTATCACATCTTGCCCATTCATTTCAACTCCATATCAACGTCACCGGATCTTAAAAGAAGTTTGATTTGACAAGAATGATACGCTCACATTGTACCATGCTACTAATTTTCTTAAATTCCGAGAGACCGAAGGGAATTATAGGCAAACTAAATTCAAAAAATGCGTTGATGTATTCTAACGGCATCTGATATATTAGATGAACATCATCAAGAATTTTCTCGGAGATGGGCATACCATGAAACAAATGGGACAGAAAAATGGATTATACCTTCTTGCTTCAAAACTTTGATAAGTACACAGAGTACCAGAGTAAAAGATTCATATACTCCTATTTTCCCTCATGTAAAATTATATATTTGCTCATAGTCAATTTATCTAAAGCCGCTATCGATGTTTATTTTGCATTTGCAAATGAACAAAGAGCATATGCCCATATATGATAATGGAAAGACTGGAAATATAAAGGGCAAAACAAAAGGATAAACAAAGAGAAGATACAAGTACTTTGCCACTTGCCAGCCTATTTACCGCACAGGCTGCTGATTGTAGTGAGTCGCCTTATCATTTCTCTTTGCCACGGCATCTCCTTGATTTTTTCTTCTTCACAGATGCAACTTTCTTATGCCACTCTTTCACGTCAGTTACAGGTGCATCCTCTGCCTTCCCCGTTCCAGCAGTTTCCGTAGTTGTCTTTCTTGCTCAGCCACAGAATCAGGCAGTTCTTGTGATTCTTTCTGCTCCTTTGAAGATTTGTCCTTCTTCTTCTTCTGTGCATTTTTGCTTTCACCGGTGGCATTCTCCTTTTCTAACTCACCATTGTCATCTTAGCAGGGCTTGCAAATGTATTGGCGAACGTTTGCATGAGCAAGTTCAAGCCTCAACTAAATACTTTAGATATTTAAATAACATTCTTGTAGCCAGCATGGTTAAATCAATAAAAAATTCCGAAAAGAAAGATACCTCCTTAGAACAGCTCAACTAATCCACCTTTTCCAAGTCTAGTCACTATCCATGCCACAGGACTAACGGATTCAAAAATAAAAAACACAATAATAAAAGAAAGAAATTACACTCTCTGCATCAAGGCAACGATCATCACCATCCATAGTTAAAAAATAAACGATTCAAGCCATTGCATATCAAGTTTCAGCAGTAGTGATCCAACACACATGAATAGAATAATCCAATTAAAAAAGAAATAATGCTCAAAGTTTTATGTTCACCTCAGCATGGGCCTCGGATTCAGCTGCAGCAGCAACAGGAGCGCCCCAAACGGATTGAGGTGGAGCGGTGATGGCGTAGTAATCATCATCATCCTCGTCGTCAACGTTGTTATAGTTACAGACTTACAGAAAATAGTCAAGAGCATGGTTCAATGATTAAAAAACTGCCAACAAACCATAACATAAAACTGCAACAGTGGTGTATACTGAGTTAATAGAAATCACAGTACAAAATAAAAAATGGAAAATTACATTCATCATGCAGGTATAGCAGAAGAAAAAGAAAATTAAAGCAGATAATTTACCAACTATTATTAGTATTATTGCTGCATATTCACAAAATACTGCATGTAATACATGACTTTAACCGTTTGCATTATCTATGTGCCCTTGAGTTTTCAATATTTATATATGGTATGAAACTCATTTTTAAAGAAAACTCAGAAACAAATATACAGAAGTTAGTTATGGAAGGAAAAGGAAGATCAAAATTATTTAAATACATATAAACTTAGTTAAATTTTAAAGAGTGTCATCCAAGAATTAAACTGAACAAATTAAAGAAGAGAAAAAAAGATCCAATTTAAACAAAAAAAGGGTAAAAAAATAGCGATTAAGGCAGATGAATCATTCATACCGCTTTGGCAGGTGCAACTTCAGCCGGAGCACGTTGCAGCAGATTTCACACCTTGAGCTTTGTCGGAGAAGTTGTTCCTTAAAAAAGAAATCAAGTTTTCAAATTACTTAGCAAAACCAAAAGCAAATCAAAATTTGTAGTAACAAAAAAATCTATAAAAGTCAAAGCTACTAAATTACATAAGATGTCAACAGACAACAATGACTGCTTATTTTAAGTGTGATGCTGTTTTACTCCAGCATTTTATGAAACAACTCCTGAACTTAAGATATGCATACACCTTTGAACAACATTTTATGTTTAGGAAAGAAAAAAACTATAGCCTCTAAGAAAAACCATTGTTGTTATAAATAGCTTTTACTAAATTTCTTTAAATTATAGAAAAAACACCCAACTTCAAGAGGGGTAGCATTTTCAAGAGAAGCAACTCCAACTTCAAGAGCAGTAGCACCTCCAACTTTCTGCTATTGCTGTTGGACTCCTAATAGTCCAAGAAACTGCTCCATGGTTTGGTTTGTTTTAAACCATCTCATCAAAGTATCACATGATTAAGTTTCAGATAAAAAACAAAATGCTCCATATTCGTTAAAATTTTTACAAAAATCCCATAAACCTTCAAGATATGATAATCAAATACTTTAACATTGTAATTTGCATTAGTATATACCCAAACAAAAAGAACAAAGAATTTATTTTGCATTACTTGATGATCTTCATTGCTTCAAAATTATCTCTTGTAGAATTTCCAAAAGCAGATCTTTTTTACTGAAATCAATTCTAGCTGATAAATTAAGACCTCGAAACATCTTTCGAGAAATTTATATTGGCATATGTGATGTGTTAGTATGAGAGGATTGACATACCAAATGAAAGAATCCCTAACAATGAGATGGTGGGTGCAAATTCAGAACACATAAATATATTTTAGTGTTGGATCCAATTAATTAAAATGAAATGGATATAACACACAAATGTTTATTCTTTTTTCTCTATATGTTATAGATTAAGGGTTGCCGAGTACAGGCATCAAACCTAAATAAATATTATTGAACTTCCTCATGAACTCTATGATGATGAGGATGAAAGTACCGGTAAAATTGAAAAGGTCTATATAACATTAAATATATTATTGAACTGGATAAAAATGTTATCAATCATGTCAAATGAGGCATAAAATGTAGAAATTTAATGTCAATTTCATTATATAGAATCAATATCCACCATCCTAGGCAGCAATCTTTTCATTCCTCTAATATCAACATAAATGCAAATGGCAACAAAAGGAAATTTTAAAGGATAGTATTACTTGGAGGACATTGTTGGCATAATCAAAGACTCCATCAGAGACCACAACAAAGAATTATAGAGACTAAAAATTTTACTTGCAATTGCAGGTCAATCACCACCTCAGATGTTCTTTAAGAAATGACATAAGATACGAAAACAGAAAAAAAAAAAAATCAGCAATATAGTTAATAGAAGACAAACACGGTTAGCTATCCAACAACAAAAAGGAAACAGATTATTATAGATTAACCGAAATGTACATGCAATCATTCGAAAGCAAAAAAAAATATATTTTATTGCAGATTAACCAAAATTTTAGAACTTGAAGCTGTCGTTCACCGAAGAATGGATTATAAAGGATTCTTCTCTGGTTATAATGAAATCAAACAACAAAATAAAGAGAGAACTAACCATCCTTCATTCGCATCATCCATTGGCAAAGGAACGGCTGTGACAGCGTTCTGCGGTAGATGCAGTTCTATGGATCCAACAGCGTCGGTAACCTCCATCACCGCCGTCGCCGCCTCATTCCTCTTCTTTTCTCTGTCGATCTAGCATCCTTCTCTGTGACCGTCGTTGTCATCGCCACCCACTTCTTCCGTCGTGCTTTATTTCTTCACCGACCTTTTCTTCTTCTCTTCTCTGCGACATTGAAAGAGGAAGTCTGGTGCCAACTACTCCCCCTATCAGAACTGGCAACTCTCTCTCTCATATTCTCTTCTTGAAAGTCCTGAAACAAAATCATTTTCAATTTGAATTTGAATCAAATCCCACCCAGTTACTTCTTTGGATTGAGAACAGCAAAGTGCCCAACATTAAAAACATAGTAACATACACTTGTCAATCATACACAGCTCCACGTGTCAAACACAGAACACTCCACTTGTCGAGCAAATACCACAACTATATTCTTATTATATATTAATAGATAGATATATTAATAAATATTTGGCCTATGTTTTGCCAATATTTTCAGTCTTTTGTTATTAATTCATTAAATTACATAGAATGGAGGGGGAATCACGACGGATCTAAATGCTAGTTAATCTCCAAGTGAGCCTTTCACGCTATTCAAAGCTGCTTGCCTGTGTTGCAGCAATGGACGTGAGCAAGCAAATAAATTTCAACCTGAAAAATGTAAAGGAAGCAATAAATTATATAGAGCCCAGCTCTTTATATAAGTATTGACAATATTATGCAAAAATGGTTCGAATTTAGAAACTATCAAATGTTCAAATGTGATGGATTAGATGAATATGCCATATTGCCATGCACTATATTTTTAATTGATGATTATCATAACACTTTTCACTTTCTTATTTTATCACAAATGTGACTAGTGAACTTGCAAAGTCTAACCGGAATGTTAGTAGACTTCAACTTTCTCCAGTGTTCCTCCTCAAAGAAACAAGCATGTCCGATTCTGGGGAACAAAATCGAGCATATCTTGTATCTCCTTTGAATTAGGAACCTAAAAGCACGAAACAAGCAAAACAGACCAGTCAGGTAATCACCACAGGTAACAGGTACAATAAAAGATTGGCGCACCTCTCCACAATGAAGGGTTACAAAAAGACCTTGTTCTCTGGCGAATTTCAATGCTGGCAAGTATCTTTTCCAAAAAAAGATAACGGGAGACTTTGATCTAAAGCATCATTACGAATTACTACGCTAGAGTCCTTGATAGATTGACATACCATTCGCCAACCTTTGGATTCCCAGATAGGTCAATTCCAACCACCCCCAAATGCCTCATTTCCAGTGTCAGTTTGACCTGCAACATATCTTTTCTTCTTCCTCAACACTGAAACTGAAACTGCAAGTGCTTCGTTGGGTGTTGGGTAAGAGTAAGAGTACACTCTGGTTGGTTCAGAAGAGACTGGCCAATGGCCATTCACTGAACTCATCCAAGGGCGTGTATCAGACAAAAAAAAACAGCACTCAAACATGTTGAGGATTTAGGGTTCACGCCACGATCATTGTGATAAGATCCCAATCAATGTTATACTTGCTGTTAATTTTGAATATTCAAATATTATTTCCTATCTTTGAAATACCGAGTGTTGGTATTTGACTATTTGTACGTTTTAAAAAAAAAGGGGGCGGGGGGTTTGTGACTTTGTGTGTGTCTGTTTAAAAGTACGCTTTAATCAATTTTAAATTTATAATTCTTTTAAGAATAAACTATTATTTTTATCTACAAAAGATGAAAATACCATTATATCTATTCATAAAAAATTGAAATTATCATTTATATTCATAAAAAATAAATTTTTAGAGATAAAATTATCTAAACCCTAAAAAATTAAATAAAATTTTCAATATCATTCTCTCTACCACTATAACCATCATCTTCCCTCTTCCCCCTCTCTCTCTCAATGTTCTCAGTCACTCCAATCCTAACATTGACCAATCCTAACATTGACCACATCGCTGCTTAGTAGCACCGCCTTGCCCTCCTCCTCAACCGTCACCCTAACCCCTTCGCCACACACTCCCTCATCATTGTCGGTCGCAACTCAACAATACCAGCACCACCATCACCAGCATAATCATCTAGCGCAAGCTCAGCCTCTGTCTATGCCGGAAAGAAACCCTAGATCTAAGGTTGACGCAGAGCGTCATAGCGGTCGATACCAATAGGTTGCTCGTCAGGACCTCGAGAACAATGGTGAGGACGACTCCCCCGCCACCAAAAAATCTAAATCTGAGAAGTTCTCTCTCAACAGTTGCGAATTTGCCACCGCCGTCGCCGTATTCTTCCTCTTCACCATCAGCCTTTTTTGCATCTACCTCACCATGTTCGCCACCGAGTTCGGCCGTATCAAGCTCCCACACACCCTCTCTGATCTTCTCCTCCTCAAGTAAATAATCCTCTTTTCATTATTATGTTATCATCTTTATAGATTTATTTGAATCAAATTAGCATTAGATGAACGTAGCATCAGATTAATTAGAACATTAGTGATTTAGACAGGTGGGAGAAAACATTTTTTTTGTGAAAAAAAAAATTGAAATTTGTTGTATTGTTTTCAGGATAAGGGTGTGTTTGAATCTTTTTATGTATTTTATTGTGCTTGTTTTGTATGCAGAGAGAATCTTTCGGCATATGGCGAAGAGGTGGAAGAAGAGGAGGAAGAAGGAAGGAAAGGTGGGGATGGCGATGGCGATGGCTGTGGTGGTGATGGTAATGGAGGCAGTGATGGTGATAGTTGAGGAGGAGAGTGGTGGTAGAGTTTGGAAGTGGAGTCGCTAAGAATATTGAGAGAGAGAGAGATAAGAGAGAAAAATGATGGTAATAGTAGTGGAAAAAATGGTAGTTTAAGAATTTAATTTAATTTTTTAGAGTTTGAATAATTTTGTCTACAAAAATCTATTTTTTATAAGTGCAAATAGTAATTTCTGCCTTTTATGAACAGATATATTAGCGTTTTCAATTTTTGTGGATAGAAATAATAGTTTATTCTTATTTTAATATGTGAATTGGTGAATTATCTTGTTTGAAGGTAGGGCTGGCAATTCATATCCTACTCGTGGGTATCCAACCCGGTCCAACCCGTTCGGGTATGGTAGGATACCCGACCCGCTGCGGATAGGGTAGGGTACGGTCCGGGTATTCTTGCGGGTAGGGTAGAGTAATATAGTGAAAGAAGTGAGAAGAAGTGAGAATTGAACTAACAACCTCCCTTATGTAATGACTTACAATAAGTGAATAACCACTAAACTAGTTACTTAATTTAGTAATTTAAAGCATTAATTTTTTTTTTTATGTTATTAACATATATAAAATCAAAATGATTGAATTTTATATTTACTTTAAAAAAATTTGATATTTCTGCGGGTTAAGTAGGATAGGATAGGGTTTAGAATTTTAAGGTGCAGGTAAGGTTAGGGTTGAGAGATTCTCAACCCGCGGGGTAGGATAAGGTAGAAATTTAATAAAATTTTTAACCCGTAGATAGATTAGGGTAGGGTCCAAACCCTACCGTACCCTACCCATTGCCAATCTTATTTAAAAGTGAAAATTTAAAAATATTAAACAATAATTTAATTAAATATATCAAATTATTCA
>NC_029785.2:133299484-133310441 GCF_000816755.2 Arachis ipaensis | reverse complement strand
ATAACATTTCTTATATATATATATACACACATATATATTGGGAAATCTATCCTAATTTCTAACTATAAAACTTTAATATAATGAAAAATTTAAATATGAACAAACAAAATTAGTTTTTTATCCATGAAAATAGTTGGTTTAATTATTCTGTTGATCTCTATAATTTCGCAAAATTTTCAATTAGGTCCCTATACTTTTTTTCCTTTCAATTGGGTCCCTATACGTTAATTTTTTTTTCAATTTAGTCCCTACCGTCATAAAACCGTTTGAAATAACAGAATATTCCATCAAAAAATTGAATATTCTCATAATTTGGTTAAAAAATTTAATTAAAAATATCTCTATTTTTTGAAATACCAAAAATACCCTTTATATTTTATCCCCCAAAATCAGAGAACTCTAACTACCCCTAAGTTATTCTCCTAATTTTCCTATTGGATTTCTCCTCCGTCGCACTCTGCTACCACCGTCTTCCATGGCGTCGTCGTCGTCCGTTGCTGGGTGGTCGTCGTCCCTCTGCCCATGGGGGCTCTGTTCTGCTCCGCTCGTCCGCCTTGCCTATTGCATCCCCTCGTCCTGCCTTGCCTCACTGTGTCTCGGGTGCCTTGTCTCGAGTTGCCGCTCCTCGACTCCCTTTTGCTGTCTGGACTGGTTCTGCAACAACAGGTGATGATTGAATTTTGTTTTAGTTTTTCAACTGTTGGATCGGAGGAGATGAAGGGACCAGGTGGCATGTGGGAAGGAAACCAGTCAGATGGCTTTCATTTGTTTGAATTGCAAAGATCGGGAGTAGAATGAACATGTGGGTTTCTGTCAGCGTTGGGTAATAATTCTTAAAACAACTAGTAGTCAAACGGCATCCTCTCCCGATTCTAATGCTTCAGGTACAATGTTGAGAAATCTTGATTGTTAAATACCTCTAATTTTGCTTATGCTTATTTTTGGTTGCTGCTTGTATGTAATTTGACTTTATTTGATTAGGTAACCAGCATCTTGAATGACAAGGAGAACCAATTGATCTAGTTGTGAAGCTTAGTTTGCTAAAATTAGTTTTGGTTGTGTTAAAAAATTTTGATTATGAGTTCTGATTATGTATTTTATCTATAATTAATTGATTATGTTAGAAATAAGAAAAGATGTGAGATTGGAGATAAGGTGTTTGATTAAATGCCTTTGAGAGAGTTGAATTGATTATGAGCTCTGATTATGTATTTTATCTATTATTAATTGATTATGAGTTTAATTGATCATTGTCATAGAGGCATACAGGACTCTCAGACATCGTGGTTTTATCCTGCTGCCCAGGTTGTGAGAGATTTTCAAGACAAATTTGCGGTTTATTCCGTTTGACAATGGTTCTAAAATCGCGTTTATTGTTACAGTGAGTAATCCTTGGTCTATCTATTTCCAAGACAAACTTGCAGCTGCAGTGGCTTGTTCCAATTGACTTGTTGCAGTTGAAGGAAATTTTGGATTCGGATTTAGTGCCATTGAAGTTGAGGTATATACTGTTGAACACATGCTTATGTTTATCTATTTAATTGCCCTTCCATTGTGTTATGTGGATTGATGTCTTTATCTTTAGTTATATTTTCATCATCATATAATAGAATGGTTTTTATTTTAGTCTATACATTATTGTTAACTAACAACTAGAATTAAGATCTTATATGAGTGTCTTGCCATGCCGGAGTGTTCTTTCACTATGAGTGTCTTGCCAGGATCCATCCAAAGGAGGTGGAACTTGTGGATTTGATACATAGACAGAGAGTTTCATGTGCCTTTGTGAGAATGAAAATTTTACTACTCATTGCAAAGATATCTTACAACCTCAATAATATAATTCTGCCCTTTTAGTAAAATAATAATCATGAATTGAATTTTGTATGTTAATATACAGATTATAATATTGCACAGCATAATACGAGGGCACATGTAATTGCAGAATCATGCCGTCAACAGGGAAATGCTGGCATGGCATATTCACATCTACCGAATCATGCCGTCAACAACATGAGTATGATCAATGACTTCGAAGTTCAAAGTTTCTGGGTACCTTCCTAGTTCTCATTCTCATTTGTCTATTTTGTCTCTAAATTGTAAATTTCAAGTAAATAAAGTGCACTGTCCCCACTCAGGTGATTTCGTACGTAAGATGTGGTCAATTTCTTCTGATTTAGTTTTTTTTTTTGGACATAAAAGTTGCTTTGTATTAACTATTAGGACCTAGAATGTCCTTGTAAACCAAATTACAAACTTCAGCAGGTATATCTCTTTCAGCCATATTAAGTTTAGTTGGGTAAAAGCTAAATTAGCTAATTTGTGAGCCACCAAGTTTTCATCTCTCTTAACATGTGTTATCTGAAAATATCTTCTTTCCAAATTTCATCGTTCTTCTTCTCGCGCGTCTTCCCCTGGTTTTTCGATCGTTCTTTTCTTCTCCTTTCTCATTTGTTTGTTCTTCGTCATTGACGTTAGTTCTTCTCTCTGTAACTCCAGCTTCGTTTTCTTTTCGATTTTCTGGTTTCTGAAATCAAAGTTTGAACTCGTTTTGAAGATAATAGATGATTCAACTTCAGATTGTCAGCTGAATCAGGGCGAAGTGGAGCACAAATAGGAAGGAAAACGAGATTAAGAATCAATTGATTACATGTAGCAAAGAGGAAAAATGAAACCCTCATAGCAAAGACTCATTTGATAGGAATTGGAATGATTTTCTGCTAAATTTTGATCTTGTGGACAACAAGTGGCTTTCAGGTAGTGTTGGGTTAAAATCTGCAGCAGAGGTGTAAATTTAATTTTTTATCGGGTGTATTTATAGTCTGTGTTTGGGTGTATTATGCAGATCTCTATGCAGACCGTCATATATGGGTTCCAATCTATCTGGATCACCACTTCATATTATAGTACCTGTAAATCAGACATTTTGAATACACCAGAGAGAGTTTAATTAATTTTGGTCTTGTGGACAACAAGTGGCTTTCAGGTAGTGTTGGGTTAAAATCTGCAGTAGATGTGTAAATTTAATTTTTTATCGGGTGTATTTATAGTCTATGTTTGGGTGTATTATGCAGATCTCTATGCAGACCGTCATATATGGGTTCCAATCTATCTGGATCACCACTTCATATTATAGTACCTGTAAATCAGACATTTTGAATACACCAGAGAGAGTTTAATTATGGAAAAAAAATTTACTTATAATTGGATCAAATATATTTATACCATGTGTTCAATTTCTTACAAGAGTATATAACAGTTACATTAATCAGTGACAATATCATTCGAATCTATCTGACAAAATGGACTCAATAACAATGAGGATGGCCTGGACAGTCTTATTGCATCACTTCTCTGCTGCTTCTTCTTCTTCTTCAAAAACGATTTTACCATGAAAAATCGAAAAAAAGAGAAAACAGAGAGAAAATACGTAAATGAAGAAGAAGAAAAAGAGGAAAATGAGGAAGAAGAACGTGCAGAAACGAAAGAAAAGGAGAAGAAGAAGAGTAAGAGGAAGAAGAACGTGCAGCAAGAAGAAGAAAAAGAATTTTAGAAACCATAAAAATCGAAAAAAAATGAACAAGAAGAGGAAGAGGAAGAGGAAGAGGAAGAGGAAGAAGACGAAGACGAAGAAGAAGAAGAGAAGAAGAAGAAGAAGAAGAAGACGAAGAGGAACCGTTTGAGTGGGGCGCGTGTAGTTACGCTCCATTCAAAATGAGTTAATGCGCGTGTTAATGAAGTTTGGGCTGATAACTTGTAAAACTTGTACGGCCTTTTTACTTGTATGTGTAGCAGGCCCCGTAGAATCATTGAATAGGAATTATAGGAATATCTTTTATTGAATATTTATAGTTTTATCGAATTTTCAATTAGGTCCCTATATTTTTTTTTTTTTCAATTGGGTCCCTAAGGGTATACAAGTAATTTCACAATTCACTAACATTTTTTTGACGTTTAACATTAATAAGGACTAAATTGAAAAAAAATTAACGTATAGGAACCCAATTGAAAGTAAAAAAAGTATAGGAACCTAATTGAAAATTTTGCGAAACTATAGGGACCAACAGAGTAATTAAACCAAAATAGTTTTGATGTCACAAAAATACATAAGTATTAATTTTATTCATTGTATAATTTTATTAATATTTTAAAATTTTATAAATAAAAATAATAACTTTTTATCTTTTATGAGTATAAAATTAATTAATGGATATAATGGATATATTTGTTAATATTTTAAATTTTTATAAATAGAAATAATAATTTATTATATATATTTTTGGTCTCATTACATATTCAAATATTTTTATCAACCAAGTCCTACTAAGTTGGCACAAACCTAATAAAAATCACTCACACATCGTGTGCATGAATCACACAATTCTTCTTCTTCATGTTCTTTTTTTTATTTGCGCGTTTTATCCTTATTATCGTTCTTTTATTGTTGTTGTTGCCGTAATCTTTTTTATTTTTTTCTCCTCTTCCTCCTCCTAGTGGTTATTGCAACAATTTTTATTTTTTTGTTTATTTTTTTTTCTTTTTGTTCTTATTAGGGGGTGAAATCAGAATAAGGAAAGAAAAAGAACTTTTGAGTTGTGCAAAATTTATTAAAAAAATAGTATCGAAATTTTTTAACCGTGACATAAGAAATTTTTTAATTTTGACACCGGAATTTTTTAATCGTAATACTGGTTGTTGCTAGGAGGATAAAATAAGAAGAATTATGAGAATTTTTGAAAGAAGAAGAAGATGATGATGATAAAGACGATTAAAATGAGTTTTGAATTATACGGAATTTATTAAAAAAATAGCACCAATTAATTTATTCACTTACTTTGGCTAACATTAGATATAGAAATTATTATAAAATTGTGTGTATTGTCTTTGTTGTATGTTCAACATGATACAATAAAACTGTGAAAGTCATTGGCCGACTATAGGATATACATTTCCTAAAAAGAGGGTTACATATTCATCCTTATTGAACTATATATCAAGTTATCAACCATATAGACAAGAAGTACTAAAGAATTACTCAATAAAATGAAATTGATGTTAATATTGAGTTCTTTGTTGCTAATTCGAACTTGGCCTTTGATTTAGCTGACAATTTAAATTGGTTAAAATCAACATATGGCTTAATTGTGTGCTAATTTGAAAATGATTATGTCATTTGAAATAAGATAGTGGCTTGGGAGTGCCAATATATGCTTTAATTCGGTTATTGAAGCTCTTAAGGTTCCTAACAATTGTTCTAATGGAATCTTATTCTATTTGCAGTATGTAAGCATGCATACTCATTGTCCCAAAATTTGGATCCTATCAGTGAGGGACTAGGTGTTTTACAATTTAACAAGGTATATAGTTAATTAGTTATTATCTAATTTTCTATCTGGAATGCAAATTTTATTTAACGTACTTGTGTTGCGCATCGTAGTGTGTATGTACATGGTTTCTCAAAGCCCGTCTCTGAAAAAGTTATTGTCATTTGGTATCCTTTTGTATTTCAGGACTGGATGCATCTTTGATTTCAGTTTATTGCATAAAATTTCCTGTTCTCAACTATTTCCTATGGCAATTGCTGCTGCTGCTTAATGAAATACTATCATGATCATTTTACTCACAATTTTTTCTTCAATCTGTAATTCCTTTTAAAAATTGAAAGTGAGATTTACAGCTAAAACTACCAGAGGAATCAAGAGACAATATCCTATTGTCAGTTGTTAGAAGACAGAAAAATCATCAAAGATACCTAAGAGAGCCAAAAGTTGAAAGGATTCCCTATCATTGCATAAGTACTGTTGGTATTATCTGCTCCACCAAGAGCACACACATGAAACATCTTTGTCATGTATGGATGAACTTAGAAAAACGGGTTTTGAACCCAATCAGATGTTGAGATCAGTTTCATAAGTAATATATAGTAAGCTTTGAAAATTAAGCCTTTGCAAAATCTAGAGAGCTTAGTAGATAGCTGTTTGCGGAGTTACTTTCATACACAGTAAATTTTCATGTGATGGTAAAGCTCATCTTACTGAATAAATACTTAAGCTATTTGGCGACAAATGGGACATCCTCCTGCATACCTATAGTTGAGAGAGAAATACCAAGCATTTTATCCCAAAAAAAAAAAAATAATAATAATTGACATACCATAAAAACACCAGCCCTCAATAAAGCATCCTGCAACTCAGATGAAACAGAAACATTGGCAATAGACTGTAGAGCAGCATCAACAGCTCCTGGTAGAAGCTCAAACTCAGTGCCGTGCACAATGTCTGGAACTAGCCCAGAAAACTCGAGTATTTCAGATCCGGCAGCCTCAAATTGACTAAGAACTGAAAATGTTCGCATGATGTTTGTGGTTCATTTCCAGGAGTAGATGGTTGAACAACATACATGCAACGGGAAAGAAGAGTTGCAAGAAGTTGCACTCCTCCATCTCTCACCAGCTCTTCTCCATTCAATGAAGATGCACATCTGGCCACAATAAAAGTCAACGAGCAGCATGAGCTAGAATGGAATTTTACGCCAGGCAAACAAGCTCTGATGCTGCAACAAGGAGAGGTGCTCCATCTGAAAGAAAGAAAATTCTTATCATCCTTGTCCACAGTAACAGCACTTAACAACATGGGATAATAGCTCCAATATGTCTCGATATCTTCTGTATAAAATGCATTGTCCCCTTCAGCAAAAGAAGCAATCTCCAAGGCTGAGGACCTTGCAATCCTTGCATGGTAGCCTAAGATACAGTTCGCAAAAGGTAAATATTCAGTGAATTAGGATATAAAAACCTACTGTTGCAAGCAAATGATATTATATCACATAAATTCCCCCAAGAAGCAAAAAGAAATTTTAACATACATCATGATTTTGCCACCCCAAATCTGTGCATGCATATAACTAACCAGAAGATCTACGTCTGAATTACGAATTGTTTAGATGATAAATTTTTTTTGAAACAAATGAGCTCAACACAAGAGTGGAGCACAACAAGAACACAGACATAAAATAAAGATGCGTTAATGGTGTCTTCTACACTTTTTCCTGCATTATGAAAAATCCTCCTATTCCTCTCCATCTAGACGTTCCACACAATGGCAAAGAAGCAAATTAGCCATTTCTTTTGCTCTTCCTTTCTCGTAGTTACACCTGTCCAACTGTGAAAATGTTCCTTTACAGTACCAGAAAATGACCACTTCCTATCAAAGTGATTCAGCCATGCGCACCATACCCGCCAAGTAAAATCACACCCAAAAAACAAGTGATAAACATTTTCAGCATCCTTACTACATAGGGCACACATGTTGTCATGACCAACTATCCCAAACCGGCACAATCTGTCTTTTGTATTTACTCTGCCTATCAAGACAAACCATATAAACAGCTCCATTCTTGGTGGAACTAATCCTTTCCATATAGAGCTGGTAAAACTATAATTTGTTATGTCCTCCGGTAGCGTATCCTCCTGCAATACCTGCACAAAGGAGTTAGTAGAAAAAACACATTTTTTTAATCAAATTTCCAGATCACTTTGTCCTCTCTCTCAGTTGTCAGTTTCATTGATTGCAGAACCGCATGAAGCTGGTTTACTAGTTCCAGTTCCCATTGAAATAACTCTCGTCGCCACTGGAAATTCCAAATCCACTCTAACACGTCCCAAAACCCACAATCCCCTATGACAGATCCTTGAAGATTTGAGACTGAGAAAAGTCTTGGAAAAATAACTTTTAGAACACCACAAGGTAACCAGCTATCCTCCCAGAAGCAAATTATCTTGCCATCCCCTAGTTCCATAGCCAAACCTCTTATCATCTTTTCTCTCACTTGTGGCTCCCTGATTTGTAATTGACAAATATCCTTCCAAGGACCCCCTCTTGTAGGTACAAGCTGATCACAAATCATCTCAGAATGATTCATGTTATTACAGGAACATACAATTTTCTTCCAAAGTGGACAATCCTCTTTCGAAAATCTTCACCACCACTTAAACAGGAGCGCTGTATTCCAAATTACCGCGTCACCAACTCCCAAAACTCCTGCCTTTTGGGAGGCCTGTACGACTTTCCATTTCACTAGAGGCATCCCGTCCCTCTCGTCCTCCTTACTTCACAAAAAGCGTCTCTGTACGGATGTTATTTTTTCTGCTACTGCCTTCGGCATTTTGTACAGGCTGAGATAGTAAATAGGCAGGCTATTAAGAACAGGTTTGATGAGAACCAGTTTACCTGCTTTATTCAGAGACTTTGCTTTCCATAGACTTAGCTTTTCCTCTACCATATCAATCACTGGTTTCCATGTCTTGACCAGCTTTGGATTCGCCCCCAGAGAAATGCCAAGATATCTATCAGGTAAATACGCATCTTTACACCCCAATAGTCGACACATCTGTCGTGCTCAACTCTGCTCACAATTAACCGGGATCAAGCTGGACTTGTCAAAATTGATACTCAACCCTGACATCATCTCAAAGCAGTGCAGCAACTGCTTATAGTTTCTGATCATCTCTTCTTCAGAAGGGCAAAAAAAGTATAGTATCATCCGCAAACTGCAAATGTGACAACTCAATGTTATCCCTTCCAACCAACAATGGAGTAATGCGTCCATTCCGCACCGCGTATCTAATCATCCTATGTAGAACATCCACAACAAGCAGAAATAAAAAGGGAGAAAGAGGATCCCCTTGTCGTAGACCCCTTTCCATTTTGAAGGGCTTAGAGGGAGAGCCATTTATTAGGACCGACATAGACGCAAAACACATACACTCCTTTATCCACTCCCTCCATCTACAGCCAAACCCCATGTTCTGCAAAACAATGTCCACAAAACTCCACTTGACTCAATCATAAGCCTTTTGGAAATCTAGTTTAATAATTGCCGAGCTCTTTTTCCTCACCTTCAGCCACTGTACAGTTTCACATGCAATCAAAGCCCCATCATGTATCTTCCTACCATGTACAAACGCACTTTGTGTTTCTCCTACCAACCCTGGAATTATCTTCCGCATCCTCTGAACCAGGATCTTTGATATAACCTTATAAACACAACCCACCATACTAATTGGCCTAAGGTCCTTGATTGTTTTAGCTCCGACAAACTTTGGCGCCAAAGCCACCCAAGTAACATTCGCATCCCTAGGTAAAACAATTGACTGAAAGAATCCCATCACGGCTGTAGTGAACTCCCCACCAACATCCTCCCAACACTTCTTAATGAAATTCATATTATACCCATCACTGCCTGGTGCCTTAGTTGACTCAGAATCCCAAACTGCATCCTTAATTTTCTCATTAGACTGCATCCATTCCAACTCTACTGCCTCCTCCTCAGTTATCTGATTAACCAAACCATCACGGAACCCTATCACCGGCGAGGTCTCCTAATGATATAAATTCTTATAAAAGTCTTTGATAGCAACCTTAATCCTTGCTTGATTTCCCACTATCCTCCCATGAATCAGTAAAGACTCAATCTGATTGTTTCTCCTTCGAGCTGAGATTAGATTGTGAAAATAGCGGGTGTTTTTATCCATCTCCTTGGCATGCCTGGATCGTGACATCTGCTTCCAATGTACCTCTTTTCTGATATATCATTTTTTACAAGAGCTCACCAGCGCCCTCCTTCTTGCTTCCACAGTTCCATCAACAATCCCATTGCTAACCATATCATCTACTTTCTTTATCTCTTCTTCAAACTTCATAATTTTTATATCCATATCTCTAAAATTCTCCTTATACCATTTACCCAGCGGGACCATCAAAGCCTTCAGCTTGTCAATGAATTGTACGTTGCCCAAATTCCTCCACTCCTCCTTTACCATCCGCAAGAAACCCTCATGAGTAAACCAAGCATCCAGACTCCGAAAAGGTCTCGGCCCCCCTCCTAATCTTGTGATATCCACAATCAATGGACAGTGGTCTGATAAACCTCTCGGACCTCCTCTAAGCCTTATTTTAGGAAACTCTTCCAACCATTCCAAACTAACCAGAACTTGATCAATGCGGCTACACGACTGACCCCTAAACCATGTGAACATACATCAGCAAGTGCAAGGTCTAAAAGCTCCATATATTGAATCCAAAATTGAAACTCAGCTGTAGTCACTGTCAAAGTGGTAGCTCTTTTCCTCTCTTCCACTTGAACAACCTCGTTAAAGTCCCCCAAATAACAAAAAGGCACTTGACAAAGCCCAGATAAAAAGCTCAACTCTTCCCATACTACAAGCTTCTCTTCCCTTTGGTGCGCACCATACACTAAACAGAAAGCACACTTAAAATTATTTTTTAACACAACGCCATCCACACACAACCATCTCTCCCCTTTATAACAGTTGTTCCTCTGAAAAATCGTTTCTTCCCACATCAACAACAGCCCACCGGAAGAACCTTCTGACCTTACATACTCCCATCATACCACATTATTTCCCCACAGTTGCATTACATCATATTTGGTTACTACCTCTTTCTTTGTTTCTATTAAACCTAACATATTCAACTAAAATTTTCTCCTAAAACTCTTTACCATACTCAATTTTCCAACTTCCCCCAAACCCCTAACATTCCAAGAACTAAAAATTATTTTAAACCAATTGTACACACCTTTTTGCAATTTTTTGGCCAACTTCTTCTTGCCTTTTCCTTCTGTTTAGCTTGCTTTTTCTTCTGTGTAATTGCCTCATTCTGTCCTTGGAGTATAACGATAATATCATCTTCCTCATTATACTGAACTGCTCCAGATTCCACTGCCAACTCCCATGCCTTCCTGTTTTCCTGCATTTCATCATCCCATTTGGTTTCAGAGGATTCAGTCTCAGCTTCGCTGTCTTCAGATATTCTTGCATCTTCCAAGTCCTCTGCAACCCTCCAAGTCTCACCAGTCCCTCCATCCTCCCTATCAAGCCGTCCTTGTATCGCATCTACCTCTTGGCCATCATCTTTTATCTCATTAGCCAATTCAA
>NC_029785.2:133260556-133273229 GCF_000816755.2 Arachis ipaensis | reverse complement strand
AACCCTATTTTACGAACCATAAAGAGAGAGTTGATATCCATACGTCCTCCTACAGGGTAAACAGCGGTTTATCGAATTCATAAATAAGTCATTCTACTCGAAATGGTAGTGTACTTTTAAATGACACATACTTTCATTGAGGCGTTTGTCGATAGATGATTCGAGAGATCTAAAACGTTTCCGAATTAAAAGTTTCGAATGATATATAATGAATACTTTGACTAGAGTTGTAGACTAACCCAAGTTTTGGGCAAAAAGATTCAAGTAGGTATGTACTGTTTCTACAAAGTACACACACGAGAACCACCTCGTCTATTATGGTTGTCATGAATACGTTACTATCCCTTAGGAAAGTTGAAAACCGAGAGAATCCATAGAAACTACTAAAAAGACAGAAGATTGTTGACTGTTATCCTATAACAGAGAACTAAGGAGACCATCAAAATCGACATTTAGAGTGAAAGTTAAAAATTTTCCTTAATGTCTAACTTCTTTTTTAACACTCATTTTACTAGTACTATCATAAAGTAATTCGTCGTCGTCGTTAACGGTATCCTTTATCAACTCTTGTCCTTTAAAATACGTTATTTGACTTTAGTTTCTACGTAGGTCAGGACTTTATGTTTTCCTATGGTTTACTGTTATTGAAAAAGTCTCTGCCCGAAACTCTTTGGTACATGTATGTGTGATGCTACGCGTTGTGTTCATGCAATTTATTTTAAACGTAAGGTCTATCTTTTAATCTATTATTGATTAATTGATATATGGAACAATTTAACATTTTGTGGATCAGGGAGTGACTATCCTAGGTTTAAAACCCTGTTACTCATACGTACGAATGTATGACGTTTATCTTATTCTAAGGTAATCTTGTTAACAATCCTTGGAATTCTCGAAGTTATTGGCTTAATTTCGTATATAACCGTGAGGGTTCGGTGATAGAATAAAGTTTACTGTATTAGTAAAAGTTTAATCGTGTGTTAATTCGGTATACAACTAAAATTGGTTAAATTTAACAGTCGATTTAGTTTCCGGTTCAAGCTTAATCGTTGTTTCTTGAGTTATAATTGTAGTTAAAGTAAAATAACTCATTAAGAAATCATGAAGAACAGATATACCAACTATTGAACTATATATCAAGTTATTCCTACTTATACATTGGGAGAAAAATCCTTTACATATAGGATATCAGCCGGTTACTGAAAGTGTCAAAATAACATAGTACAACTTGTATGTTGTTTCTGTTATGTGTGTTAAAATATTATTAAAGATATAGATTACAATCGGTTTCATTCACTTATTTAATTAACCACGATAAAAAAATTATTTAAGGCATATTAAGTTTTGAGTAAAATTAGCAGAAATAGTAGTAGTAGAAGAAGAAGAAAGTTTTTAAGAGTATTAAGAAGAATAAAATAGGAGGATCGTTGTTGGTCATAATGCTAATTTTTTAAGGCCACAGTTTTAATTTTTTAAAGAATACAGTGCCAATTTTTTAAAGCTATGATAAAAAAATTATTTAAAACGTGTTGAGTTTTCAAGAAAAAGAAAGGAATAAGACTAAAGTGGGGGATTATTCTTGTTTTTCTTTTTTTTTATTTGTTTTTTTATTTTTAACAACGTTATTGGTGATCCTCCTCCTTCTCCTCTTTTTTTATTTTTTCTAATGCCGTTGTTGTTGTTATTTTCTTGCTATTATTCCTATTTTGCGCGTTTATTTTTTTTCTTGTACTTCTTCTTCTTAACACACTAAGTACGTGTGCTACACACTCACTAAAAATAATCCAAACACGGTTGAATCATCCTGAACCAACTATTTTTATAAACTTATACATTACTCTGGTTTTTATATATATTATTTAATAATAAAGATAAATATTTTTAAATTTTATAATTGTTTATATAGGTAATTATTTTCTTTTATTAAAACATGAGTATTATCTATTTTTCAATAATAAAAATAAATATTTTAAAATTTTATAATTATTTTAATATGTTACTTATTTTAATTATGAATACATAAAAACACTGTAGTTTTGATAAAACCAAATTAATGAGACAACCAGGGATATCAAAGCGTTTTAAAAGTTAATCCAAGGATATGAAAAAAATGAAAGTTAACCCAAGGATATGCAATTAAAAAAAAGTTAAATCAGGAATAATTACAATTTGCAGTTTTTTTACAATCACTTAACACTTTAATGAACATATGGGAATCCCTGGGTTAACTTTTTTTTTTTTATATCCCTGGATTAACTTTTAAGCTATTTTGATATTTATAAGTTATTTTCTATAAGGATATTAAGGATAAGTTACTAAGATGCCCCGGACGATGTGTATGTTCATTTTTCCGGCATGTTCAAAATGTTCAATAGTCGGGTTTGAAGTAATTGTGCGCGTAATTGAGTAAAACTTACCTCGCATTGATGTGCGCGGGGTGAGTTTGCCAAGGAGAAGCAGAAGAAGAAGAAGAAGAAGAAGAGAAGAAGAAGAAGCAGAAGCAGAAGAAGGAGAAGGAGAAGGAGAAGGAGAAGGAGAAGAACAAGTAAAAAAAAGCTAAAAATACCAAAGATTTTAAGAAAAAGAAGAAGAACGACGTGCAAGAAGAAGGAGAATGAGAAGAAGAAGAGGAAAAGAAAGCAAAGACGTGCAAGAAGAAGGAGCAAAAGGAGAAAAAGAAGAAGAAGTAAATGCAGAAAAGAGAGACAAAAGAGAAAAAAAAAAGCTAAAAAGTACCATTTTAGCAAAAACTTCTTCTTCTTCGTCGTCTTCTACTACTCCTCTTTCTCTTTCTCAAGACTTAATACGTATTCTACATGAAGTTGCTTAAAACCCACATAAAAGAATTTAGGAAACCCACATAAGGATATTAGCAAACCCACTTAAGAACATTGGCAAACCCACATAAAAGACATTAGGAAACCCACATAAAGACATTAGTAAACCCACATAAACTCACTATAGACTGACTATAGATACCCACATAGACTGAGTATAGATACCCACATAGAATGACTATAGATACCCACATAAAAAGTAAAGTCTTTTTTACCGTCCGTCTTTGGTTCGACTTTTTTTACATTCTTGTTTATATACAGAAGCTAGTTTAGTCAAAAAGTATTATCTTTATATAGATTGAGATTAAAACGAAACAAATGTCGTTTAGTTCCTGGATTTCACACGTTGGGTAGACAACTCACTCTTTAAGTCTTTATACTCGCTTCTCTTCACTACGTTATTCTGACAGGTCCGGTAGGAGTAACAATAACTCAGGTAAAACAGTCTATCTAAGCTTACTATAACAGTGACTAATTACATTGACAATATATGAGAACATTCTTTAACTTGTGTACCATATTTATATAAACTAGGTTAATATTCATTTAAAAAAAAGGTATTAATTTGAGAGAGACCACATAAGTTTTACAGACTAAATGTCCATGATATTATACTTCACCACTAGGTCTATCTAACCTTGGGTATATACTGCCAGACGTATCTCTAGACGTATTATGTGGGTTTGTATCTGATATTTATGTGGGCTATTTTTTAATTTAAATGTGTAGATGACGTCTAAAATTGGGTTGTGATGGACTTTCGGTGAACAACAGGTGTTCTGGTTTTAATTAATTTGAGAGAGACCACATAAGTTTTACAGACTAAATGTCCATGATATTATACTTCACCACTAGGTCTATCTAACCTTGGGTATATACTGCCAGACGTATCTCTAGACGTATTATGTGGGTTTGTGTCTGATATTTATGTGGGCTATTTTTTAATTTAAATGTGGAGACGACGTCTAAAATTGGGTTGTGATGGACTTTCGGTGAACAACAGGTGTTCTAGTTTTAAATCGTCTTTTAGTAAGGTTAAGGATAGTTTACTCAGAAACGATACTCCCAAAGTAAAAAGGAGAAACGATGTACATTAGTTAACTAAGAATTAGAGCAAAAGGAAGGATAAACACGAGGTGAAGCGGGACTAAGTCGACTGTTAGACTTCAACTTAGTAGATAATAGAAGTTTTGCTCAAGTTTGAAACTAAAGTCTTTGGTCTTTTAGCTTTTCTTTTGCTTCGACCTCAATGTCTCTCTTCTTGATTGCAGTTACTGCTTCTTGTTTGTTTACTCTTTCCTCTTCTTTTCTTGCTAGCTTTTTGGTCCCCTTCTGCGCGCTCTTCTTCTTGCTACTTTAAACCTTTCTTCCTTTTGTTTCTTCCTTTGTTTAGAAAATTTAAACCATCAATATGTTTGCGCCTTAGAAACATATCGCGCACATTCACTGCATCCTCAACGTTGCGCAAAATCACCTAATCCGCAATTACTTGAACATTATCAATGTTCGGGATTAACGAACATATGACTCGAAAAGGGTATGATTTTTATGGAAGAAGAAAAATTGAAAGTTTTATAGAATAGAATTCTTGTATGATTTTTTTTCTAACCTATTTTACTTTGTCTTTATTATCATTATTTATATATATTTTACTTAACAGTTTTAATAAGGGTTTTTATATTGTTTAGTTTTAAATATGTTATGTTGTTCTATTTTTTAAATAATTGCATTGAAAAAAATTTCTTTCTTAATATATAGTCTGTCTTCTCATACAAGAGTAACGAAACTTGAGGTGTACAATGACTATAAAAATTAATCTAATTATTAATTTTTATAAATATTTTTTATTGTTTAAAACTATTGGGTAGTTGAAAAAGGATTTGTTTATATTCGAATTAATTTTACTACTAATGGTTAGTACAATTCATTGTGGTTTAAATAAATCATAATAGGTATAACTCATTATTGATTATTTGTGTTCTAATTATATCATCGTCAATAGTCAGACGACCAATATTACTATTTGTGAGAAAGTTATTCTTGATTTAGATTTCATCAGTCCCCACAAAATAATAAATCTTCACCTTACGTTGTTGTATCTTCATCAGTCCCGAAAAAAACGAAGAGTATGTGCTCTTATCGAAACCAGAACAATAAAGATTAACATTCTGGTAAAATTTGACAAAATCTATAAAAGTCTATTGTGTACAATTCTCTCTACTTTTGAACCACCGAGTGTTTAATCGATTAAATCGAAAATGGGTTGATTTGAATTATACCGACTTTCTCTATATGGACGACTTCAAACATTAAACCAAATGTTCCTGTAAGATCCAGGATTATCAATTATGTTTCGTTGAAAATACAGGTTTTTTTTTTTGATTTAGTCTTCTTTAACTGGTGTAGAATGCATGCTTTAGTGGACTCACCCCTGTCACGTGAAATAAATGAACTTTAAATGTTAAATCTCTGTTTTATCTGTTTACTCTTACTCTTGATCCTTCCATGGGTCTTTGAAACTTGAAGCTTCAGTAACTAGTATGAGTACAACAACTGCCGTACTAAGCCATCTACACTTATACGGTACGGTCGTAAAGGGACAACTGCCGTACTAAGACGTTAATGTACACGGGAGCATAATACGACACGTTATAATATTAGACATATAATTGTATGTTTTAAGTTAAGTACTAATAATAAAATGATTTTCCCGTCTTAATATAATAACTCCAACATTCTATAGAAACGTTACTCATCATTTTAAAAGTAAGAGTGTTTCCGTGTACTTTGAGAGACAGATACATAGTTTAGGTGTTCAAGGTGGAGGAAACCTACCTAGGACCGTTCTGTGAGTATCACTTTCTTGTGAGGCCGTACCGTTCTGTGAGTATATTCTAGAATTAAGATCAACAATCAATTGTTATTACATATCTGATTTTATTTTTGGTAAGATAATATACTACTACTTTTATATTGATTTCTATTTCTGTAGTTAGGTGTATTGTGTTACCTTCCCGTTAATTTATCTATTTGTATTCGTACACAAGTTGTCATATATGGAGTTGAAGTTACCGTGATTTAGGCTTAGGTTTTAAAGGAAGTTGACGTTGTTCAGTTAACCTTGTTCGGTGACGTCGACGTTCAAACAGAACCTTTATCTATCTGGTTCCTAATGAGTGACATTGTTATTTGCGCTAAAATCTTGGTAACAGTTTGCCTTATTTGGCGTTTAAACAGAACTTTTAGAGAGTGTTGGACCCGTCGTCCTATTTTGGTGCTACAGACTCTCAGGACATACGGAGATACTGTTACTAGTTAATTTGAGTATTAGTTAATTATTATCTATTTTATGTATTAGTCTCGAGTATTAGTTAAGTTGAGAGAGTTTCCGTAAATTAGTTTGTGGAATAGAGGTTAGAGTGTAGAAAAGAATAAAGATTGTATTAGTTAATTAATATCTATTTTATGTATTAGTCTTGAGTATTAGTTTTAAAAAATTGTGTTGGTTTTGATTAAAATCGTTTGATTCGAAGTGTTGATCTAGTTAACCAAGAGGAACAGTAAGTTCTACGACCAATGGATTAGTTTATTTCAGTTTAATGTATGTTCGTCGTTGGTTTTTATTCGTATTCGTTTTAATCTCCATAAATTGTTAGTTCTAAAGAGTTGTAACATGGACTTCGTAATCTTAGCCCTCTCCTACGGCAAACTGATGATCAACAAAATTCTTAATAATGGGTTGCGACTGTCTTTGGGTGTACAAGTAAGATGAGGGCTAGAAACGTTAAGTTTGTTTACTTTCGGTAGACTGACCAAAGGAAGGGTGTACGGTGGACCAGGGAAGTAGAGGAGGCTAGGTTGTCAACTTTTTGATTTTGTTTTAAGTTAGTAGTGGACAACAACGTCTTGGTCAGGTCTGTCGTTTTCCCTCAGCTCCTCGCCGTTGAGCTCTGTTCCGTGGGCTCTGTGTCACTCCGTTCCGTCCTGCTCCCCTACGTTATCCGTTCCGCCTGCTCGCCTCGTCTTGTCTCGGGGGTACCCGTCTCCCTGCTGCTGGTGGGTCGTTGCCTGCTGCTGCTGCGGTACCTTCTGCCACCATCGTCTCACGCTGCCTCCTCTTTAGGTTATCCTTTTAATCCTCTTATTGAATCCCCATCAATCTCAAGAGACTAAAACCCCCTATTTTATATTTCCCATAAAAACCATAAAGTTTTTTATCTCTATAAAAATTAATTTAAAAAATTGGTTTAATACTCTTATAAGTTAAAAAACTACCTTATAAGACAATAAAGTTTGCCAAAATACTGCCATCCCTGATTTAACTTTTTTTTTAATTGCATATCCCTGGGTTAACTTTCCTTTTTTTCATATCCCTGGATTAACTTTTAAAACGCTTTAATATCTCTAGTTGTCTTAAAAAAAAAAAATAATAATAATTGACATACCATAAAAACACCAGCCCTCAATAAAGCATCCTGCAACTCAGATGAAACAGAAACATTGGCAATAGACTGTAGAGCAGCATCAACAGCTCCTGGTAGAAGCTCAAACTCAGTGCCGTGCACAATGTCTGGAACTAGCCCAGAAAACTCGAGTATTTCAGATCCGGCAGCCTCAAATTGACTAAGAACTGAAAATGTTCGCATGATGTTTGTGGTTCATTTCCAGGAGTAGATGGTTGAACAACATACATGCAACGGGAAAGAAGAGTTGCAAGAAGTTGCACTCCTCCATCTCTCACCAGCTCTTCTCCATTCAATGAAGATGCACATCTGGCCACAATAAAAGTCAACGAGCAGCATGAGCTAGAATGGAATTTTACGCCAGGCAAACAAGCTCTGATGCTGCAACAAGGAGAGGTGCTCCATCTGAAAGAAAGAAAATTCTTATCATCCTTGTCCACAGTAACAGCACTTAACAACATGGGATAGCCAGCATATTTGAATAGCTCCAATATGTCTCTATATCTTCTGTATAAAATGCATTGTCCCCTTCAGCAAAAGAAGCAATCTCCAAGGCTGAGGACCTTGCAATCCTTGCATGGTAGCCTAAGATACAGTTCGCAAAAGGTAAATATTCAGTGAATTAGGATATAAAAACCTACTGTTGCAAGCAAATGATATTATATCACATAAATTCCCCCAAGAAGCAAAAAGAAATTTTAACATACATCATGATTTTGCCACCCCAAATCTGTGCATGCATATAACAGCCTGTCTATAGCTGGCTTGCAAAAGGAGAAAAGAACAAAACAGTTTATGCATCTACAAAACTCTCCCAATCTGGGTGACAGGGGCTATCACACCATTTCTCATTTCTCACACTAAAGAAAGTACATGGACTTGTTTGCATGATATACTTACATATCAAAAATTAAGACAACAAAACATGTCCCCATGGGCATTTGAAGACTTCAAAATAACAAGCAGTTAACTTCAACATGAGGATAGTTGTGCTGAATATCACGCTATCCTAGTAACTTCTATTGATATATGAATCCAAATAAGCTTGTAACATGCAAACTATGTTTACCTGGAGGCGTTCATAAGCCTTCTGTATAGCAAGAAACTTCTCCCTTCCTTCAGGGTTTTTGACAGGATGATATTTCATAGCAAGTTTTTGATATCGTCGCTTTAACTTTTCCTCGTCGATATTTTCAATTTGCTTTGAATAGCTAGATGTTTCATCTGATACCTCCGAATAGTGCTTTTTATTTACATCATCACTGGATACATCATCCAAGGATATTTCAAGGATCTTGCAAGCTGCTCAACAATAGGCCAATTTGGAAAGCGGATTTCATCACACAGATTCCTCTAGTAATAATGATGACACCACATTTCATCTCTAAGTTCAGGGTATGTAACTGGAGGCATTGGGGCATAGTCATACAAAACATGGCAATACTGTGACAATTTCTGTGGAAAATCACCAAGGTGTTGCAAAACCTGATAAATACAGTGAACAGGGATAAATCGAACCGCATGAACAATACCGGAAAGGTAGTTTGGGAAGTACACTTGTATTCTAAAAAAAACCATACACATCAGACCTTAATTTGCAATACCTGACGTATTAAATTTTCTGCCCTCATTTTATGAGTCCATATTATCTCAGGAGTGCCAGAATCTGATACCATTGCAGCAGCAAATGCTGCTGGACCACTGCGCTTCAATACATACAACAAAGATTCAGGAAGAAGTCCACCAAGAACACTGCGTTTTGCCAAAGGCAATGAAGCTGAAACCGCAGCCTCTTCGCCACCATGAAATCCTTGGTGGACAAGGGTGACGGTAAAGAGTTGCCCAATTGAAAGTAGATTAGATCCTGGATAGGCCAGTGCAAAATAAAATGCACTGGTGCTGTATAGACGTATCATGGCCTTGGGATTCCTGGTAACAATAGCCTTCAACAATGCAGCAGCTGCCTCAACAATACTTGGTTCCCCAGAGAGAATGGCCTGAATTCATAAAACAACCCACTCCCCAACACACACAACAAAAGAGGGAAAACAATGAAAAGAAAAATAAAAACTAGATTTAAATTTGATTAGTATAATAAATCAACTTTGAAATGGTATAACTAGATAGTGGTGTAAGTTATCTTTCTTTGACCATAGTCAATATTTTATATTTATATTTTTTGGGCATAACACCCAGTTGCTAAACCCAAAAGGATATCAAGGCATAGTTCAATTATTAAGCTTTTTTGTGCAAAGTTCAAAACAAATATTTAGTATTCTCCTTTTTTTTTCTCAATTGTTAAGCATTCTCCTTTTTTTTCCAACTGTTAAGCTATTTGGACTGCTGTCTAACATTAAAAGCAACAACAGTAATATGAAGCAGTAATCTTCAGGATTGAATGCTTGATTTTGTAGGTCCTCGGATTGATTGTCGATTGTCGTTGTCGCTCTCTGTCTTGTTACCACCCTCCGTTTGCTCATAGTCGCTGGCGACAGAAGCAGTAGGTTCCGGGGCTGGTCGTCTTTGTCGTCTCCTTGCTCCGAGTCTCACCATCAGCTTCCTTCACGCAACCAAAATTTGGTTCCCGATTTGGTGAGTTCCAACAAATTCCGCTGTTCTTTCTTTCTCAGTTTTGTTGCTGTAATACATGACTACATTTTGATTTTGTTGTTGAAAACATCACTGAACTAGTATTTTTGCTGCTGAAAATAATCACTGGTATGAGTTTGTTACTAACGCTGCACTTGCTTCAACTAGGATTATTAATATCAATGAAAAACCATCAATTGTATACTAACAAGGATGAAGTTAAAAGAGTAGAAGAGGGTCGCATTATTATTTCAGATACAATATTAGGCACTACTGGAAGAAAAGTTAAAGTTTTAGAAGTATCAAATAATCACAGAGAAGAAGTTCAGAGACAGATACGGTGTTTTAATAATTCTTTGAGACACTCATCCCAACATTTTTTATGAGTTTATTTTCGCGAGGGGGAGACATGGGTTTTTATTTACCAGCATTATGACAAGGACTTGGCTGATGTCTGGGTCGAGAATTGGGACAAATTCAAGCTTTATCTAAAGCAATTTTTACAAGCTCTCGCAATATTATATGAAGGGAAGAATATGTATCATGGGAACTTAAGAGACTACAACTTGGTAACAAGTGGGAATAGAGCCTTTGTTAGTGGAGTTGAGGGAAATCATCTTCCTGATGCTCTTCAAGATCAATTTTTTACTGATGAGATAGACGCTCTACGTGGACTTTTATTAGCTTCACATAATTTCGGTCAATCTCCAAAGGAATAAAATCTAAAAACAGATCGACTTTATTTGGAAATTGACCGAGATTATGTGAAGCTAATAAAAGTCCACGTAGAGCGTCCATCTCATCAGTAAAAAATTGATCTTGAAAATCATCAGGAAGATGATTTCCCTCAACTCCACTAACAAAGGCTCTATCCCCTCTTGTTACCAAGTTGTAGTCTCTTAAGTTCCCATGATACATATTCTTTCCTTCATATAATATTGCGAGAGCTTGTAAAATTTGCTTTAGATAAAGCTTGAATTTGTCCCAATCCTCGACCCAGACATCAGCCAAGTCCTTGTCATAATGCTGCTAAATAAAAACCCATGTCTCCCCCTCGCGAAAATAAACAAGCCTTCGTAAAAAATGTTGGAATGAGAGTCTCAAAGAATTATCAAAACACCGTATCTGTCTCTGAACTTCTTCTCTGTGATTATTTGATACTTCTAAAACTTTAACTTTTCTTCTAGTAGTGCCCAATATTGCATCTGAAATAATAATGCGACTATCTTCTACTCTTTTAACTTCATCCTTGTTAGTATACAATTGATGGTTTTTCATTGATACTAATAATCCTAGTTAAAGCAAGTGCAGCGTTAGTAACAAACTCATACCAGTGATTATTTTCAGCAGCAAAAATATTAGTTCAGTGATATTTTCAACAACAAAATCAAAATGTAGTCATGTATTACAGCAACAAAACTTAGAAAGAAAGAACAAGGGAATTTGTTGGAACTCACCAAATCGAAAACCAACTTTTGGTTGCGTGAAGGAAGCTGATGGTGAGACTCGGAGCAAGGAGTATGCTCTCAGGAGTATGCTCTGCAAAGTTCCGACCTAACTAAACGAAAAGCACCAAAATCTTATTAGCACAAGAAGAACGAGGTGAATAACAATTGAATCAGATCCATAATTTTAACACTTAGATCCAAGGTTGTGAGAACCGGACCGGTCATTAAACCGGTCAAATGACTAATTCAATGGTTCACTGGTCTAACCAGAGTCGAACCGTGATTAAACCGATTTAATTAAATATAGTGAAATTATAAAAAAATTCAATATACAAATTACAACATTGAATATAGCATTCAAAAGTCCAAAACCACTGAATCCAGATTCCAGAATCCAAAATATTCTATATAGCATTCAAAATAAATAAAAAACTCAAGCAGATTTTGAGTGAACATCGGATTGCAAAAGAACCTTTTGCACTTTCTGTAACAAACAAACCACACAAGCAACATTCAGCATCCATTGAAAAAAAGATCATTCATTCATAACAAAGTTGTGTTATAGGGTTTGGACCAACAATGGACCTGAACACACACTTTATCAATTGACATAGAAAATTATCTACACTAGTACAAAGTATAGCAATGCTATTGCACAATAAACAAATTGAAAATTTCAGTAAAACGCAAATCAAAAATCCAAATTACAGAATGATTAACAAAAAAAATTAACAAAATAAAAAAACTGAGAAGTTCACGGCAGCAGAACAGATGCCCTACGACTCAACAACTCAAAATAGTAAATCCAACAACTCAGAATCACAGAATCGGTATTATACTAACTCAGCAACTCAAAACCCTAAATCCAGAAACTCAAAATCACGTAGTCAGTATTATTAAAAAAAATTGAAAACAAGCCAAAATAAATGGAAGTACCGCGATGGAATCGGAAGTGACAGCGACGAAAAGGGAAGTGAGCTCAAACAGAGAGAGCCAGAGAGAGAGAGAGAGAGAGCTCGAACAAGGAACTGAGCTCGGACAGACAACGACCTATGGAACCAGCAATCCTTCGCGACGCGATGCCAGGAGCTCGATGCAGCCCTTCTTGCGACGGCCAGAAGAGGAAGAACGTCGAGCAGACTTTTCCACTAGCGACGATGGCACCCACGGCGAGAAGAAAGGTTCGACGACGAGTGTTAGTGATGGGTTTCAGATGATAGCTCGTGGGTGGTGGGCTGGTGGCTGTTGGAACTTCGAAGAGAAGAGAGGGAGTGAGGGGATCAGGGGACAAATTAGGGTTTTTTTAGTGAGAGAAGGAAACGAGGGATTTTGGGTT
>NC_029785.2:133230300-133259838 GCF_000816755.2 Arachis ipaensis | reverse complement strand
GTTAACCGCCAGCTTGACTGGTTTTTTATCGATTTTTTGTAAGACGGTTTTGAAAATGGACCGGATCGGCCAGATGATTGGTTCCCGATTAATTTGGTTAAACCGATTGTTCTGGTCTGGTTTTTAGAACCTTGCTAAATCACAAATCATTATCAATGGCGCCAAACCAAGATAGATGTATGGTTGGCTAAGAAAATCAATAAGAAACTTAAAAACCGTCCATCTAATGGAAATTAATTATAACTTAGACTTATAAACAAAATCAATAACAGCAAGCGAATATTCATATATTCATATAATGGAATCAGAGGATTGGAGTTCCTTCACAGAAAGCTTGTCATCTCTGTCTCTGTAATAAAACTCTAAATTGTTTTGAAAAGATAAAAACTACAAAGAAAAATTGATAAACCTAAAATTGGCACAGAAAAATTGAGCCCTAAGCAATAGAATCATAAAATCAGAATATACCTCTTTATAGCCGTGGAGCGTTGTCCAGGGAAGCCCGGTGGTTGCTTCGAGGAGAATCTCACGGATGACGATGTTAGACACGATGGCGAAGAGGTGGAAGTAAAACGCCGATGATGGCCAAAGGAGGAGGAGAAGCGCGTGGGGATGAGGGGGAGGCTCTGAGAGCGAAATTGGCGGAGGTGTATGAAGCGAAGGGGTAGGAAAAGGAGCGCGAGGAGGACAACATCTGGTTTCTGGAGGAAGGTGAAGCCATGACGGCCATTGTTGAATTGATTCGAATTGGATGTGACTGAAACTTGTGCGATGAGGAGGCGCGACGCAAGCGACGGCGGCAGCGGGGGAAGAAGAAGCTCGGGGATGGAGAGAGGAAGAAGCTTGTTCTAGTTGAGTGGAGTGTGAATGGAGCTCGAGAGACTAGGTTGCAAGAACCGAACCGGTCATCGAACCGGTCAAGTGACTGGTTCAATGGTTCAACGGGGTCAAACCGTGATTGAACCGTTTTAATTCAATATACATTAAAATTATTAAAATTTAATATACAAATAGATATTATAGAAACTAAAACAGTAACTAGGTATTATTATTTGTACATTTCAGTGTAAAAGAGTCATGCATATCATAATTAAATCAATTTTCTCTTGTATTTTCAAATTCTCTTTCACTCTATGACTTCTTGGCTCTTGCACAACAATAACTGGTGTTGGTGCTGCCTAATTCTCCGATTCAAGTTCTTCATCTCAGAGCAATTCCTTTACCTCTAATGACATTCTTGGCAACAACATACACTTCTTGTTTTTTGAGGCTAGAACCAAGCAGATCAAATTCAATAATCACAAAAAAAATTCAGAATAACAAACTTACATAAAAATTCAAATCACTGGCAACAAAAATTCAGAATCATAAAAAATTTCAACAAAGACTTCTAATCAAGTATTCAACAATAAAAACTCAACATTCAAAAACAGAAAACTCAGCCTCCAAAGTAAAAAAATCCAAAAACAGAAAAACTAAAAGAATCCATACTCAAAAACAAAGAATACATACTCAGCATCAAAGTAAATTCAGAATCACATCACCAACAACCCCCAACTCAGAACACACAATTAACAAAATTAACAACCACCATTAAAATCAACCATCAACCCCAACTCAGAATGCCAGCAATCCAGAATCCAGACCAATATATCAATTCATAGTTCATATTTCATACAATTCATATGGCATTCAATAGAGCAGAATTGAAAAAATAAAAAAATTGAACAGAGCAGAAGAATTTCATAAAAGAATTGAAGAACAGAGCAGAACAGAATTCTCAAATTCAACATACATCAAATTTATTCTCAAATTCAACATACATCAAATTTATTCAATATTTGATTAATCATATAATAAACAAGATTAAAAAATTAAAAAACACAAGAACAGAATAATAGAAGCCTAGAACAAAAAAAATGAAAATAGAAAGAACAGAAGAAGAGAACAGAACGACCCGCGACGAGAAGAGAAGGACCCGCAAGAGAACTAACCGCAGAACAGAAGAGCCAGAAGCCCAGAACTAACCGCAAGAGAAGTAGAGAACAGAACGACCCGCGACGCTGAGGCGACGACCCGCGACAGTGGTGCTTGCTCCGGCGTCTGCTTCGAATCACGGCGGCGGTTGTCCTTCTTAGGCAGAAGCTCGAGCCTGGAAGAGCTTAGGGTTGGGAGTGGGGTGTTCTTCACTTCTTCGAAGAGATTAGCTGATTAGGGATTTAGGGTAAGCCTGCAACACGTAGGGTGAACGCGGATCAGATCAGATATGGCCAAAATTTCTATCCGATCCGCACTAAAATCATCGGATCGGATCTAATATCCGCAGGTTTTAAGGGTGGATCCGATCCGCACATTTGCGGATCGGATCGAATCGGATATAGGATATATCGGCAAAAAAAATAAAAATATTTTTAAAGCTTATTTTTATTAAAAAAATATCAATAAATTTATTTTTCTATTCTTTTAAATATGTTTACTCTTAAAATAATATTAAACATACTTTACTTGAATAATAAATTAAAATAATACAACATATATGATAATTATTAGTTGAAATAAAACATAAAAAGAATATTTATTTATTTATTTCTTTATTTTTGCGGATACCAACACAAAATCTGCAATCCGATCCGACTAGTGTGCGGATCCGATCCGAATGCCTTACGAATCGGATCTATATCCGCAATTTTCGAATCTGATTCGGATAAACACCGCGGATATGCAGATCAGATCCGATCCATGAACACCCCTAGCAACATGCGTTCTTCACTCTCCAGCCTTCGTTTTCCTTTTTTTTAAGCCAAACGATGCCATTTCGCTAGCTGGCGGGAAGAACCGGTACTTTATGAAACCTGGCCGATTTGCCCGGTTCGTCGGTTAATCATCGGTTTAGCCAGTTTTTTGCAGCACGGTTTTGTAGGTGGACCGGACCGGTTAGGTGACCGATTTTCGATTAATTCGGTTGAACTGGCTGGTCCGGTCCGATTTTCAGAACATTGCGAGAGAGTGGCATAGAATTAGGTTTAACCTAATATTTTTCGACAGAATATTTTAAATTAGATGAAATTTGTCTTTGATAATTTAATAAAACACCGTATTTTTTATCATTTAAATATAGATGATTTGTTTCAGTAATTATTTTTCACACAAAAAAAAATTCTGACGGAATTATCGACATATTCTTTTTCCTGTCTGTAATTTATGCTAATTTATTTTTCTTCCTTTTCGACAAAAATTTTCTCACAAAATCTGTCTATATTTCCGTGGGATAAAATTTGTTGGAAATATCCGTCTGTAATAAATATTTTTCTAGTAGTGATAATACTCAATGTTATACCATATTTTTACTTTTGATATAGAAATATAATAGTATGGGTTTAATTTTGATGCACTGATAGTGTAAAATATTTTATACAATCGTGCAATCACACTCGTTTTTTTGGATGACCATTCATGCGATCAATGAAAATAGTAATTATTTTTCATGATGTGACATTACGTCATTAGATGCATGTATAAAACTGTCTTATAATGAGAGTGCATCAAAATTAATTTCATAAGAGTATATATATACTAAATAATAATGCTCTACAATCAATTCCAAGTGAATTACATACCCAAGTTCAACTAAGTTGTTATAATCGTTTTTCACCTCACGCGCCACTTACCGTGAATGCACTTTTTTTCATCGTGGTTCTTCTTCATCTCACATACACACTCTTGCTACTTCTTCTTCTTTTTGTCCTCCTCCTTCTTTTTCCTAATATTTCTCTTTTTTTATCGTTATTGTCATTTCCACCTCCTCCTCCTCCTCCTCCATCATCATCACGTCATTGTCATCGTCATCGTTGACTTCTTCTTATACGTAAATAACACTGTTCATTCTCTTTCGAATTTTTGGACTTGTTCAGCTTAATGTCGCTGTGTTATCTACTTATTTTTTCACTTATTTTTTATTAAAATTCGTAAATATGCAACTCATTTTTTCATGAAATAAATTCTTAGTACCATCACATCATTAAGTTGAAAATTTTGGTGTTAAAGTGACGACATTTCGTTGTTATTCTTTAGAAATTTATGTGTTGTTTTATCAGATATGTCGTCTTTTTTTTATACATAAATGGCACAGTTTATTCTTTTTCAAATTTTTGCACTTGTTCTACTTAATTTCGCTACATTATATATATAATTTTCCACTTATTCTCTTTTCTATTAAAATTTGTGAATCTGAACTCAAATCTTCATGAAATAAGTTTTTAGTTTTATCATATCATTTAATTATAAATTTTGGAGTTAGAGTGAAGACATTTCACTATTTTTTTTTTAGATTTTTATATTTTGTTTTATATATAAGATAATTATTCAATTCATTGAATGTGTAATGTTTTTTTTTTAGAAAGATTCAATATTTTATTGCGTCGTGTTATTGAACTTCTTATGTCAATTTTAAATCATTTTGATGGTATCAATATGATCTTTAGTATTCAATTTATTTTTTACATATTGTATCATTGTATTTTGATACTATTTGTTTTGTTCAATTCACATCATAGTTTTTATTTTTTTAATTCAATATTTGAACTCAATTAATTGACTAAGAAAATAAAAGTTTATATTTTGATACTTTTATTCATGCTAATTTATAAATGAACAATTTAGTACTTTCTATTTTAAAATACACGATGTATTTTAAACAAGGATAAAATATATTTTTTGTCCTTAAAATTTGTTAAAAATTTAAAAAATATCTCTAAGTTTTATTTTATTTTAATTTCATTCTAAAAGTTTTCAATTTGCATCATATATACTCGAGGTGAGTGGTGACTAATTTTTCAAAAACTTTTAAATTAATTTAGCAATAATTTTACAAGAACAACCTTTAACATAAGCAAATCAACATAGTTGAGTCACAAAAAAAGAATCAGACATAGTTGTCATGTATTATTACTGATTTGTTCTAAACTTTCCAAAAATTTACTAGAGATATACTTAATGCAAATTGACAATTTTAGGAACAAAATTGAAACAAAATAAAATTTAAGAGTATTTTTAAAATTTTTGCCAAAATTTAGGAGAAAAATTTATATTTTATATTTTTCCCTTTAAACAATTAATTGAACTTTTCTCTTATAATTTTCCTCTTTCTCGTTTATACTGTCTTCAACCAATTAATAGGTTAGATAAGGTTGTAATATTTGATACTTTACCTACTATAAGTATCACATCTTGCCCATTCATTTCAACTCCATATCAACGTCACCGGATCTTAAAAGAAGTTTGATTTGACAAGAATGATACGCTCACATTGTACCATGCTACTAATTTTCTTAAATTCCGAGAGACCGAAGGGAATTATAGGCAAACCAAATTCAAAAAATGCGTTGATGTATTCTAACGGCATCTGATACATTAGATGAACATCATCAAGAATTTTATCGGAGATGCGCATACAATGAAACAAATGGGACAGAAAAATGGATTATACCTTCTTGCTTCAAAACTTTGATAAGTACACAGAGTACCAGAGTAAAAGATTCATATACTCCTATTTTCCCTCATGTAAAATTATATAATTGCTCATAATCAATTTATCTAAAGCCGCTATCGATGTTTATTTTGCATTTGCAAATGAACAAAGAGCATATGCCCATATGTGATAATGGAAATAATGGAAAGACTGAAAATATAAAGGGCAAAACAAAAGGATAAACAAAGACAAGATACAAGTACTTTGCCACTTGCCAGCCTATTTACCGCACAGGCTGCTGATTGTAATGAGTCGCCTTATCGTTTCTCTTTGCCACGGCAAGCCTTGCACGCCTTATCGTTTCTCTTTGCCACGGCAAGCCTTGCACTCCTAGCAGCAGCATCGAAAAAAATTACACTCTCTGCATCAAGGCAACGATCATCACCATCCATAGTTAAAAAATAAACGATTCAAGCCATTGCATATCAAGTTTCAGCAGTAGTGATCCAACACACATAAATAGAAAAAAGAAATAATGCTCAAAGTTTTATGTTCACCTCAGCATGGGCCTCGGATTCAGCTGCAGCAGCAACAGGAGCGCCCCAAACGGATTGAGGTGGAGCGGTGATGGCGTAGTAATCATCATCATCCTCGTCGTCAACGTTGTTATAGTTACAGACTTACAGAAAATAGTCAAGAGCATGGTTTAATGATTAAAAAACTGCCAACAAACCATAACATAAAACTGCAACAGTGGTGTATACTGAGTTAATAGAAATCACAGTACAAAATAAAAAATGGAAAACTACATTCATCATGCATGTATAGCAGAAGAAAAAGAAAATTAAAGCAGATAATTTACCAACTATTATTAGTATTAATACTGCATGTAATACATGACTTTAACCGTTTGCATTATCTATGTGCCCTTGAGTTTTCAATATTTATATATGGTATGAAACTCATTTTTAAAGAAAACTCAAACAAATATACAGAAGTTAGTTATGGAAGGAAAAGGAAGATCAAAATTATTTAAATACATATAAACTTAGTTAAATTTTAAAGAGTGCCATCCAAGAATTAAACTGAACAAATTAAAGAAGAGAAAAAAACGATCCAATTTAAACAAAAAAAAGGTAAAAAAAATAGCGATTAAGGCAGATGAATCATTCATACCGCTTTGGCAAGTGCAACTTCAGCCGGAGCACGTTGCAGCAGATTTCACACCTTGAGCTTTGTCGGAGAAGTTGTTCCTTAAAAAAAGAAATCAAGTTTTCAAATTCCTTAGCAAAACCAAAAGCAAATCAAAATTTGTAGTAACAAAAAAATCTATAAAAGTCAAAGCTACTAAATTACATAAGATGTCAACAGACAACAATGACTGCTTATTTTAAGTGTGATGCTGTTTTACTCCAGCATTTTATGAAACAACTCCTGAACTTAAGATATGCATACACCTTTGAACAACATTTTATGTTTACGAAAGAAAAAAACTATAACCTTTGAAAAACCATTGTTGTTATAAATAGCTTTTACTAAATTTCTTTAAATTATAGAAAAAACACCCAACTTCAAGAGGGGTAGCATTTTCAAGAGAAGCAACTCTAACTTCAAGAGCAGTAGCATCTCCAACTTTCTGCTATTGCTGTTGGACTCCTAACAGTCCAAGAAACTGCTCCATGGTTTGGTTTGTTTTAAACCATCTCATCAAAGTATCACATGATTAAGTTTCAGATAAAAAACAAAATGCTCCATATTCATTAAAATTTTTACAAAAATCCCATAAACCTTCAAGATATGATAATCAAATACTTTAACATTTCAATTTGCATTAGTATATACCCAAACAAAAAGAACAAAGAATTTATTTTGCATTACTTGATGATCTTCATTGCTTCAAAATTATCTCTTGTAGAATTTCCAAAAGCAGATCTTTTTTACTGAAATCAATTCTAGCTGATAAATCTTTCGAGAAAATTTATATTGGCATATGTGATGTGTTAATATGAGAGGATTGACATACCAAATGAAAGAATCCCTAACAATGAGATGGTGGGTGCAAATTCAGAACACATAAATATATTTTAGTGTTGGATCCAATTAATTAAAATGAAATGGATATAACACACAAATGTTTATTCTTTTTTCTCTATATGTTATAGATTAAGGGTTGCTGAGTACAGGCATCCAACCCAAATAAATATTATTGAACTTCCTCATGAACTCTATGATGATGAGGATGGAAGTACCGGTAAAATTGAAAAGGTCTATATAACATTAAATATATTATTGAACTGGATAAAAATGTTATCAATCATGTCAAATGAGGCATAAAATGTAGAAATTTAATGTCAATTTCATTATATAGAATCAATATCCACCATCCTAGGCAGCAATCTTTTCATTCCTCTAATATCAACATAAATGCAAATGGCAACAAAAGGAAATTTTAAAGGATAGTATTACCTGGAGGACATTGTTGGCATAATCAAAGACTCCATCAGAGACCACAACAAAGAATTATAGAGACTAAAAATTTTACTTACAATTGCAGGTCAATCACCACCTCAGATGTTCTTTAAGAAATGACATAAGATACGAAAACAGAAAAAAAAATCAGCAATATAGTTAATAGAAGACAAACACGGTTAGCTATCCAATAACAAAAAGGAAACGGATTATTATAGATTAACCAAAATGTACATGCAATCATTTGAAAGCAAAAAAAAATATATTTTATTGCAGATTAACCAAAATTTTAGAACTTGAACCTGTCGTTCACCGAAGAATGGATTATAAAGGATTCTTCTCTGGTTATAATGAAATCAAACAACAAAATAAAGAGAGAACAATTGAAGTGTTTGAATGTATTGTATTATCAAATGTACAGGCTCTTTATAGAGGAATTATAGAAATAGAAATAACTAGAAAATAGGAAAGAAGGAAAAAATACTAGCCTAAAATAAAGGAAATATTTCTAATCATAAAATCCCTAAAATTAAGTTAAACCCAAAAAGGAAAAGATTTATAATTAATTCTATTTACATAGAAGATTCATGAAAGGAATTAGGAATCTGATTTTGATTTGATTTAGTCAACACTCCCCCTCAAGCTGGCTTGAAGATATCATTCATTGACAGCTTGTTTATTATGCTATCAAAAGTCTTCTTGGGTAATCCTTTAGTTAGAATATCTGCTAATTGTTCCGTGGTTGGAACATATGAGATGCAAATCTGTCCTCTTTCAATCTTTTCCCTGATAAAATGCTTGTCAACTTCAACATGTTTAGTTCTATCATGCAACACTGGATTATGAGAAATGGAAATTGCAGATTTGTTGTCACAATACAACCTCATTGGTGGAGAAATGGAAACTTTTATTTCTTGTAGGATTTTCTCTACCCATATTGCTTCACATATTCCATGAGCCACTGCTCTAAACTCAGCTTCTGCACTACTTCGTGCCACAACACTCTGTTTTTTACTCCTCCAACTAACCAGGTTTCCGCCAACAAAAGTACAATACCCAGATGTTGACCTTCTATCCATGACATTCCCAACCCAATCTGCATCTGTATAAGCTTCTACTTGAAGATGTCCATGCTTTTTATAGAGTAACCCTTTCCCAGGCGACCCTTTCAAGTACCTTAGGATTCTAAAGACAGCATCCATGTGTTCTTGACCAGGTGAATGCATAAACTGGCTTACCATGCTCACAGCAAAGGCTATATCCGGGCGTGTATGGGATAAATAGATTAGCCTCCCTACCAACCGCTGATATCTCCCTTTGTCCATGACATTTTCTGGTTCAGCTGGCTTCAATTTTAAGTTAGGCTCTATAGGTGTTTCAGCAGCTTTACAACCAAGTAATCCCGTCTCTTTCAAAAGATCTAGGATATACTTTCGTTGGTTTATAAAAATGCCTTCCTTAGACCTTGCAAATTCAATTCCAAGGAAGTATTTTAATGAGCCAAGTTCTTTGATTTCAAATGCTTTGACAAGCTTCTCCTTCAAGTCTTTTAGCTCCAAACAGTCATCACCTGTCAGAATAATGTCATCTACATATACAATTAAGATGGCAGTTTTATTAGCTGCTGAATGATTATAGAAAAGTGTATGGTCAGCTTGGCTTTGAGTATAACCAAGTCCCTTCACCACCATTCCAAGTCGTTCAAACCAAGCTCTTGGGGATTGTTTCAATCCATAGAGAGATTTCTTTAGTTTGCACACTTTATTCCTCCATAGTTCAGCTTCAAATCCAGGTGGAAGTTTCATAAACACCTCTTCCTTTAGTTCCCATTCAGGAAAGCATTCTTTATATCCAATTGGTGTAAAGGCCAATTGTAATTCACAGCAAGAGATAAGAGAATTCGCACAGAACTGAGTTTGGCAACTGGAGCAAAAGTCTCTCGATAGTGTACTCCATAGGTTTGTGTATATCCCCTAGCTACTAACCTAGCCTTATACCTCTCTATGCTTCCATCAGCATTGCACTTGATGGTAAAAACCCACCTGCAGCCAACCAACTTTGTATCCTGTGGCAGATCTACAATCTTCCAAGTTTCATTTTTCTTGAGTGCATGCCACTCTTCCATCACTGCTAATTTCCAGTTGGGATCATCTAGTGCTTCCTCTATGTTCCTAGGCTCAAACAGATTTGTAATTTTAGAAGTAAAAGCTCGATGTTTTTGAGAGAGATTTTGGTAAGAGACATAATTGGAAATAGGATGGTTGGTGCTGGTTTTAAGTACCTTTTTGGTGCAGGTTCTGGTTTCTTTCCTAAGGGCTATTGGCAAATTATTATTAGAAGTGACAATTTCAGATTTACCTGGAAGTTCCTGAAGAGTTGGGCCGTCTTTCGGGTTTTCAGATTGGATTGGTACAGAGATGATGGGCTGGTCTCTAGTCTTCTTGGGATATTTTCGAACATAACACCGAAGCTCCTTTTCTTGTGGTATTTCTTTTCCTGTTTGGATTCCAACTAATTCTGGCACAATTTCAGAATTGGTTTTCACATCTTGTTTTGCAATTGTTTCAGAATTTACTTGATTAGTGAAAGTTGTATCCTCAATATGTAAGATAGGAGTGGATAAAGGTTCATGCAAAAAATTTTCTTCCCTTAGACTCTCCCCTTGAAGAGAATTTTTCTGAAAAAAGGTTTCATGTTCCAAAAGAGTAACATCCATACTTACATGAAATTTCTTGGTGTGTGGATTGAAACATTTATAACCCTTTTGACTTGGGGAATAGCCTATAAAAATGCATTTTTCTGCCCTTGGATCAAGTTTACTTCGATATGAAGGTGTATGTAAAAACACAGTGCAACCAAATACTTTTAAAGGTAAGTCAGAATGCAACCTGCATGCTGAAAAATTCTTTTTGAAAGTATCCAATGGTGTGCAGTAATTTAACACACGTGTGGGCATTCGATTTATGAGATAGGCTGCTGTTAGAACAGCATCTCCCCATAAATACTTTGGAACATTACCCTCAAACATAATGGCACGTGCTACTTCAAGAAGGTGTTTATTCTTCCTTTCAGCAATGCCATTTTGTTGGGGTGTATTGGGGCATGTAGATTGATGTTGAATACCTTTTTTTTTGAAGAAATTCACCAAGATTTTTATTAAAATATTCAGTGCCATTATCACTTCTTAATATTGAAATTTTTGTGTCAAATTGTGTTTCTACCATTGTTGAACAATACTGAAAAATTTTAGAAACCTCAAATTTTTCATGCATGAGATAGATCCAACATAGTTGTGTGTGGTCATCAATAAAAGTTACAAACCATTTTTTTCTAAATTGAGTTGTTATTTTCGATGGACCCCATACATCACTATGAATTAAGTGGAAAGGTTTAGATGCATGATAAGGTTGAGAGTAATAAGGAGCTCTATGGCTCTTTGAACGAATACAACTTTCACATTTAAGTAAGGAAGAATCAATATTTTTAAACAAACTTGGAAACAAGTATTTGAGATATGAAAAACCAGGGTGTCCTAGTCTATTGTGCCAGAGAATTATTTGGTCCTTTATAGGCATAGAACTTATACCACTAAATCCTTGAGCTATTTTATCCTCCGAAATATCCTCAAAGTGATAAAGTCCATCCATCATCTTAGCACTGCCAATCATCTTCCCCGAAATCCGGTCCTGAAAAATACCATGAGTGTCAAAGAATGTCACAGCACAATTGGAATCCTTGCAAATTTTACTAATAGAGAGAAGATTACAAGAAAGCTTTGGTACATGTAGGACATTTCTTATGTCAATGTTTTTGGATAGTTTAATTGTACCTTTTCCAGCAATAGATGAAAAACTACCATCAGCAACTCTAATTTTTTCATTTTCAAAGCAAGGAGAATAAGTTTTAAATAAAGGGGAGAGGCTGGTCATATGGTCAGATGCACCTGAATCGACAATCCATGGTGCATTCAAGTTTGAGGCGCAGTTAAGGGACATAGGAATACTAAAATTACCTGTTTGAGCCAAAGAACCACTAGGAGTACTAGACACAGAACTGGAATTTAACAGCCTTATGAGCTGCTCAACCTGTTCCTTACTCAATGATGATTTTTTAGCCTCATGAGCAGTTGGGGTAGGGCGTATTTTGGGACCAAGTTTGCTGCCTTTAAGATGTGCTGGTTTTCCATGAATCTTCCAGCAGGTTTCTCGGGTGTGACAAGGTTTGTTGCAGTGGTCACACCAAAGATTGGAGGGGTGCTTCTGATTTGATGAACTTTTAAGTGCAGCAGGTGCCACTAAAAGTGCATTAGACTCCAAGGAGGTCTGTTCAGTCTTGCCTTTTCCCATCATCACAGCTCTACGAGTTTCTTCTCTTCTAACTTCAGCAAATACTTCTCCAATTGAGGGTAGGATTGCTCTTCCAATAATTCTGCCACGAACTTCATCTAGCTCCACGTTGAGGCCTGCAAGAAACTGGAATATCCTCCCTTCTTCCACTATTTGTTGGTGGTGTTTGGCATAAGCGGCTAAATTCCACTTGTAGTTATTGAAGTGGTCAAGATCCTGCCACACCCGCTTCAATGTGTGGAAATATTTGGTGACATTGTCACTCCCTTGTTGAATTTCTCTAGCTTTTAGAGTAAGTTCATAAATCTGGGATTTATTCCCAAGATCAGAGTACATCTCCTTGACACTATCCCACAATTCTTTGGCTGTGGTATAGTACATGTAGTTACTGCTGATATCCTCCTCCATTGAATTCACCAGCCATGTCATCACCATGGAATTTTCGGTATCCCACACATGATATTGTGGGTCAGTGATGTTAGGCTGGCTTCGCTCACCGGTGAGATATCCAATCTTCCCTCTTCCACGGATATACATCTGAACTGATTGAGACCACCTAAGGTAGTTTGACTCATTGAGTCGAAATGTGGTGATCTGAACTGAATGGGAGTCACCACTAACTAGTATCCGTTGCTCATATTTTAAATCTGATGGAGTAGGAGTGATGTTCTCCTTCTGTTCAGGATTAATGACTGAGGAACTGTCAGCCATAGCTATAAATCAGAGGCACAGTGCAGAGTTCCTGCTCTGATACCAAATTGAAGTGTTTGAATGTATTGTATTATCAAATGTACAGGGAATCAGCCTCTTTATAGAGGAATTATAGAAATAGAAATAACTAGAAAATAGGAAAGAAGGAAAAAATACTAACCTAAAATAAAGGAAAGATTTCTAATCATAAAATTCCTAAAATTAAGCTAAACCCAAAAAGGAAAAGATTTATAATTAATTCTATTTACATAGAAGATTCATGAAAGGAATTAGGAATCTGATTTTGATTTGATTTAGTCAACAAGAACTAACCATCCTTCATTCGCAGCATCCATTGGCAAAGGAACGGCTGCGACGGCGTTCTGCGGTAGATGCAGTTCTATGGATCCAACAGCGACGGTAACCTCCATCACCGCCGTCGCCGCCTCATTCCTCTTCTTTTCTCCGTCGATCTAGCATCCTTCTCTGTGACCGTCGTTGTCATCGCCACCCACCACTTCTTCCGTCGTGCTTTATTTCTTCACCGACCTTTTCTTCTTTTCTTCTCTGCGACATTGAAAGAGGAAGTCTGGTGCCAACTACTCCCCCTATCAGAACTGGCAACTCTCTCTCTCTCATATTCTCTTCTTGAAAGTCCTGAAACAAAATCATTTTCAATTTGAATTTGAATCAAATCCCGCCCAGTTACTTCTTTGGATTGAGAACAGCAAAGTGCCCAACATTAAAAACATAGTAACATACACTTGTCAATCATACACAGCTCCACGTGTCAAACACAGAACACTCCACTTGTCAAGCAAATACCACAACTATATTCTTATTACATATTAATAGATAGATAGATATTTGGCCTATGTTTTGCCAATATTTTCAGTCTTTTGTTATTAATTCATTAAATTACATAGAATGGAGGGGGAATCACGACGGATCTAAATGCTAGTTAATCTCCAAGTGAGCCTTTCACGCTATTCAAAGCTGCTTGCCTGTGTTGCAGCAATGGACGTGAGCAAGCAAATAAATTTCAACCTGAAAAATGCAAAGGAAGCAATAAATTATATGTAGCCCAGCTCTTTATATAAGTATTGACAATATTATGCAAAAATGGTTCGAATTTAGAAACTATCAAATGTTCAAATGTGATGGATTAGATGAATATGCCATATTGCCATGCACTATATTTTTAATTGATTGATTATCATAACACTTTTCACTTTCTTATTTTATCACAAATGTGACTAGTGAACTTGCAAAGTCTAACCGGAATGTTAGTAGACTTCAACTTTCTCCAGTGTTCCTCCTCAAAGAAACAAGCATGTCCGATTATGGGGAACAAAATCGAGCATATCTTGTATCTCCTTGGAATTAGGAACCTAAAAGCACGAAACAAGCAAAACAGACCAGTCAGGTAATCACCAAAGGTAACAGGTACAATAAAAGATTGGCGCACCTCTCCACAATGAAGGGTTACAAAAAGACCTTGTTCTCTGGCGAATTTCAATGCTGGCAAGTATCTTTTCCAAAAAAAGATAACGGGAGACTTTGATCTAAAGCATCATTACGAATTACTACGCTAGAGTCCTTGATAGATTGACATACCATTCGCCAACCTTTGGATTCCCAGATAGGTCAATTCCAACCACCCCCAAATGCCTCATTTCCAGTGCCAGTTTGACCTGCAACACAGAAATGGAGTGTTGAAGGTATTAAGTAGCAAGCATCAAACTTAAGGATGCTGAAATTACTCATCTTACAGTTTCCATAGTTGCTTCTGTTGTCTCCCTACGATCAGCACTCAAGAGAAGCCTAACAAAGATTTTCTTCCTACTATTTCCATCACATTTATCATTTGTAGCTGCATGCAGAGATTCTAAAAGATTTCTAGGATCCTCAATATAAGGAATTAAAGCCACATCAACCGAGCTGACAGATCTTATCCCTTCCAATACAGCTTCAACATAAGAACGTTTGCTCATTCCTTGGGAATAGTTTTTCTGTAAGGAATTAAGCCAAAAAATTCACTGTCGAATCAATAGAAAAAACCAAAAAGAAAAAAAAGAGTCCGCATCAAGTACCAAGCTCTTCTAGTTACCTTTGGGGTGGTTCTCAATTCGAGATAGACAACCTTTTCTGATGCGAAATCTTCAACAACCTGCATTCAGAAATTGCTTCTATAAATGCAAAGGCTGAAGGCATCGGATTTAGAAACACAGAAATTTAGATAGTAAGCAACCATACTTCATTCACAATTCTTGTAACAGTCATGTGATCATCTGTATTTACAAAACCATAACCACCACCATTATAAGCCTTAAACACTATAATAGTAACGATTACTAACACTAAAAGTGACAATCAAACAGTTCCTCATATCAAAAACACTAGCAGAGTGCGTAATTTTTACAATCAAACAGCTGTTAAGGGTCAAAATCAGTCCCAAAATGAACATGAAGCTGAACAACAGTGAAGGGGCACACTGAAAATAAAACAAGAAAATAGGAATGGAAAAAAGGGAAAAGGAGCATACTTTTAAGGATAACATGCTCCACTTGGGAAAAATCTATTAGACCCTTGTCCCACAAAGCTCTAGCGAGTTCTCTGTGCAACAAAAAAAAAAGGATAAGAGGAAAGAGAATGAGATGAAGAAACAAAACAAGAGAGAGAGGAAAGGAGAAAAGGAGTACAGGAGAGTGGAGCCTCTGATGGATCCATTGAGGTGAGCATGGAGTTCCACCTTTGGCATTGACATCCACCACTCCATCTTTTCTTCTTCCTCAACACTGAAACTGAAACTGCAAGTGCTTCGTTGGGTGTTGGGTAAGAGTAAGAGTACACTCTGGTTGGTTCAGAAGAGACTGGCCAATGGCCATTCACTGAACTCATCCAAGGGCGTGTATCAGACAAAAAAAAAAAAACAGCACTCAAACATGTTGAGGATTTAGGGTTCATGCCACGATCATTGTGATAGGATCCCAATCAATGTTATACTTGCTGTTAATTTTGAATATTCAACTATTATTTCCTATCTTTGAAATACTTGGTGTTGGTATTTGTATTTGTACGTTCAAAAAATTAAAAAAAAGGTAAAAAATAAGTTTTAATTAATTTTAAATTTATAATTCTTTTAAGAATAAACTATCATTTTTATTTACAAAAGTTGAAAATACCGGTGTATCTGTTCATAGAAAATAGAAATTACCATTCGTATTCATAAAAAATAAATTTTTGCAGACAAAATTATCTAAAACCTCAAAAATTAAATAAAATTCCTTATACCATTCTCTCCACCGCTACAAGTCTACAACCATCATCTCCCCCCTCTCTATCTCAAGTTTTTCAGCGACTCCAATCCTAACATTGATCACATCGCCGCTCGGTATTACCGCCTTACCCTCCTCCTCAACCGCCACCTTAACCTCTTCGCCACACACTCTCTCATCGGTGTCGGTCACAACTCAACAACACCAGCACCACCATCACCAGCATAATCATCTAACGCAAAGAAATCCTAGATCTAAGGATGCCGCAGAGCGTCATGGCGGTCGATACCAGTAGTCAGGACCTTGAGAATAATGGCGAGGACGGACGACTCCCCCGCCGCCAAGAAGTCCAAATCGGAGAAGTTCCCTCTCAACAGCTGCGAATTCGCCATGGCCGTCGCCGTATTCTTCTTCTTCACCACCGCCTCCGAATTTGGCCGCATCAAGCTCCCACGCACTCTCTCCGATCTTCTCCTCCTCAAGTAAATAAAGATCCCTCTTTTCATTATTATGTTATCATCTTCATAGATTTATCTAAATCAAATTAGTATTAGATGAACGTAACATTAGTGATTTAGACAGGTGGGAGAAAGCATCTTTTTTTGTGAAAAAAAAAATTTGGAATTTGTTGTATTGTTTTCAGAATAAGGGTGTGTTTGAATTTTTTTTATGTAGTTTATTGTGCTTGTTTCTTTGTTACAGAGAATCTTTCTTCAGAATATGGCGAAGAAGTGAAAGAAGAAGAAGAAGGAGGAAGGAAGGGTAGGGATGGCCATGGCAGTGATGGTGATGGTAATGGAGACAGTGATGGTGATAGTTGGAGAAGAGAGTGATGGTAGAGTTTGGAATTTGAGTAGCTAAGAATATTGAGAGAGAGAGAGAGAAGGGAGAAATGATGGTAATAGTGGTGAAAAGAAAAATAGTTTAAGAATTTTATTTAACTTTTTAGGGTTTGAATAATTTTGTCTGTAGAAATCTATTTTTTATAAGTACAAATAATAATTTTTGTCTTTTATGAATAGATATATCTAATTTAAAAATATTAAATAATAATTTAATTAAATATATCAAATTATTTAATAATACTTAATTATTAATTTTACAAAAAAAAATTAGGCATAAGACTTCACAATGTGAATAGTAGTATTTTAATTCAGAAGTAACTAAATTTTTATTTTTTATTGATATTGGTTAATTTTCGTTTTGTTTTTCAATAAAATTCAATTAAAAAAAGTATTTTGAAAAAAAACCTCCGAATAGTGCTTTTTATTTACATCATCACTGGATACATCATCCAAGGATATTTCAAGGATCTTGCAAGCTGCTCAACAATAGGCCAATTTGGAAAGCGGATTTCATCACAGAGATTCCTCTAGTAATAATGATGACACCACATTTCATCTCTAAGTTCAGGGTATGTAACTGGAGGCATTGGGGCATAGTCATACAAAACATGGCAATACTGTGACAATTTCTGTGGAAAATCACCAAGGTGTTGCAAAACCTGATAAATACAGTGAACAGGGATAAATCGAACTGCATGAACAATACCGGAAAGGTAGTTTGGGAAGTACACTTGTATTCTATAAAAAACCATACACATCAGACCTTAATTTGCAATACCTGACGTATTAAATTTTCTGCCCTCATTTTATGAGTCCATATTATCTCAGGAGTGTCAGAATCTGATACCATTGCAGCAGCAAATGCTGCTGGACCACTGCGCTTCAATACATACAACAAAGATTCAGGAAGAAGTCCACCAAGAACACTACGTTTTGCCAAAGGCAATGAAGCTGAAACCGCAGCCTCTTCGCCACCATGAAATCCTTGGTGGACAAGGGTGACGGTAAAGAGTTGCCCAATTGAAAGTAGATTAGATCCTGGATAGGCCAGTGCAAAATAAAATGCACTGGTGCTGTATAGACGTATCATGGCCTTGGGATTCCTGGTAACAATAGCCTTCAACAATGCAGCAGCTGCCTCAACAATACTTGGTTCCCCAGAGAGAATGGCCTGAATTCATAAAAACAACCCACCCCCCAACACACACAACAAAAGAGGGAAAACAATGAAAAGAAAAATAAAAACTAGATTTAAATATTATAAGCAAAGCTTGAGAGCTACGAAGACGAGACCATATAAGCGAACAAGCAGCTATGAGCGAAGCGAATAGCAGCACAGCCGAGAGAGTGGTGAATTATTGGAAGGGTAGAAAATACTAAAAATCAACTGAAACCATACCTATCACATAGTAAACAACTTGAACTAAATATGATAAGGTTAACAAGCAAGGAGACAATTCCTATAATCTTTGAAAAAGAAATTTTATTAAAGTAGTAGTATATCACAGAACAAACATATTTTCATACATGGCCAAATAATAAGGAGAAACATTTGAAGTACCTGTGCAATGTGAGGAAGGCAACATGGACTTGACAAGATTCGTTTTACTCCAGGAGTTGGAGTAACAATTTCTCCAGCATCATCTAAATGAACATGCCAATTTTCAGAAGAATATAACAGGCACAGAAACTTGAGGCTAAAAAAATAAATTTTGCGGCAAAGAGAATAGTTGGGTAAATTTTTGCAAATGTAAGCAAATTAAATATAGAATTGTAATTGGTAAATAAGTTATTATAGGAGATTGAAGATAGTGGCACCTAAACATATGTTGCTTTTCTCATTAGATTTTTTGTACCAAAAGTAAATAAATTCAAGTCATCAAGAATAATAAGGTTTCAGGCCATGAAAGATTAATAGCAAAAAAAAAACAAGCCAATTCATGCCACATATCAGACAAGAAATAATAAAGAATTCGAGATAGAGAAAATATTTACAGAACAATTGATGTTTGTATGAATATCTTCCACCAAAGATGATGACTCTACCTGAGGTGGGGTAAGGACAGGAACTCTAAGGGCAAGTGCCCAGCGAAGCTCACGAATATCACGCAACTTCTTCCAATCTAGCATCCCAGAGGCCCAACACCTTGTTGTCCAATCCATAGCCTTCTTGGACCATAACCTTCTAATAGCATCTTTTTTCCACAGGTCCAATTTCAGCACCTTCTTTGTCAATATACATCCATTCCTTGAGTGGCTCCATAAAATCCGTAGCTGCAATCAAATTTGATTGCAAAGGAATAGCTGTCCTCTCCAAAGCTTCATGGACCACTGTAAGAAGATTGACAGCTAATACACAGGCTCCAACTAGAACATAAGCCTCTACATTAGCTAAATCCTTCATCAAAGCCTGAAATTGAGTTGAATTTAACTTTGAGTAGAGCTTGTAAAGTGAAATCACCAAAAGGAAAGAGAAAACAAGAAAGAATAAGTAGATTAAATTTACAAAGACCTTCAAAAGAAAAAGAGGTCTGTGTCTCAGAGATCTGTCATCTGTCCTATCCAGGAGAACAGTAATGTAAGCTGTGCCTGAAAAAGGACCAACAGTCTTGTAGTGCTGCTCATATACAATTGCCATTGCCCTTGCACTTGTAGTCCTCTCCCGATGCAGACATTTCCTCTGCTGAAGTAAGCGTCTTTTTCTTCTCCCGGTTGATGACTCCTCTTTATTTGATTCTTCACGTTGAACTCCATCAGAGCGTGTATGCAAATAAGCAACAAGTCCGGGAGGCAGAATTCAAGACAATAGCTCCAAAGTGGGTTGATAGGAATCCGCCCAAAGAGCAACAAGTTGTCGACTAACTTCACGGCGTTCACCGGCAGGAAGGAAAAAAGAGTGCAATAAATGCCTCAACAAAGCACCATCACGCACAGAAGCCTCTCGCATGGACTCCACAGCAATAGCATCTTCTTCAGCAATTGATCGCATAATAACAGCTACTGTCTCTCTAACACTTTCGGTAAGATGACCAAATAGTGCAAACAAACGACGCTTTAACCCAGCAACTTGGCGCAACAACTAAACAAAAACATTATATTGAGTAGTTTCCCCATGTGGATCACAAATCATAGCCTCGAGCACTTCAACCACAGCCATTGACAGCAAAGGTGATACTGACGTAGGCTTCAATCTGTTGACAAGAATAATGACATAACTCTAATTAGCAAACAATACTGACTTCGTATGCATAATTGTTGCGTGCCACTCTCCTTTAGAATCCACCACATTAGCATCACCAGGCCCACCACAATGACTGCTGCAACAAGCCCGGCAGCCTCAGAAGCAACACCCTCTGAACCATTTCTAAGTAAACCCATTATCCTTCCAACTGCTGCTGGAAAAGACATCACGTGTGATGCGGCACTTCTTGATGCAAGTAGTCTATGTAAACAAGCAATAAAACCCATCACAGTTGCAGCAGCTTTTGGTGACGGGGTGGCAAAGGAGGAGATTCTGGAGGAAGATTTGGAGCTGCAGGAAGCATAGTAATCAAGGCCAAGGTAACCTCACTAAAAGGTATACATGCATTGAACTCCCTTATTCTTCGCCATAGTTTAGCTCTTGATCCAGGAATGGAACCACCTTCAGCAACAGCATCCTTGGCAGCTGCTGTTAAATGTTTCAAAATTCAAATGCATTGAAGCACTTTCAGCATCAGCAACTGACTTTTGCTGACCATATTGCAAATAAACACTTCCACAGGGAGGATCAATCCGATGACCAGGCATTGTCAGCCTTGGCAATACAAGTATGGCACATTGACCCTACACAAAACATCACTAAAACTCAAAGATGCACTTAGACAATGCAGGATTTCTTTATTTTGGAAAATAAAAATATACCATATAACCATTTGCCTCAGTATGGTAAAATGTTTAAAATTGATATCAAGATTCTACGCAATTAAACTAGCAAATGAACTGCCATACTTTACTTCCATCTATTACATCTTGCCCATTCATTTCAACTCCATTGTCCATATCAACGTCATCGGATCTTAAAAGAACTTTGATTTGACAAGAATGATACGCTCACATTGCACCATGCTACTAATTCTCTTAAATTCCGAGAGACCGAAGGGAATTATAGGCAACCCAAATTCAAAAAATGCGTTGATGTATTCTAACGGCATATCAGATGAACATCATCAAGAATTTTCTCGGAGATGCGCATACAATGAAACAAATGGGACAGAAAAATGGATTATACCTTCTTGTTTCAAAACTTTGATAAGTACACATAGAGTACCAGAGTGAAAGATTCATATACTCCTATTTTCCCTCATGTAAAATTATAAATTTGCTCATAGTCAATTTATCTAAAGCCGCTATCGATGTTTATTTTGCATTTGCAAATGAACAAAGAGCATATGCCCATATATGATAATGGAAAGACTGAAAATATAAAGGCCAAAACAAAAGGATAAACAAAGAGAAGATACAAGTACTTTGCCACTTGTCAGCCTGTTTACCGCACAGGCTGCTGATTGTAGTGAGTCGCCTTATCTTTTCTCTTTGCCACGGCAAGCCTTGCACTCCTAGCAGCAGCATCCATCTCCTTGATTTTTTCTTCTTCACAGATGCAACTTTCTTATGCCGCTCTTTCACGTCAGTTACAGGTGCATCCTCTGCCTTCCCCGTTCCAGCAGTTTCCGTAGTTGTCTTTCCATCAGCCACAGAATCAGGCAGGTTTTGCGATTCTTTCTGCTCCTTTGAAGATTTGTCCTTCTTCTTCTTTGCATTTTTGCTTTCACTGGTGGCATTCTCCTTCTTTTCTAACTCACCATTGCGATCCTCGACCTTCTTCTCAGCACTTGAATTTTCCAGGACAGGTAAAAGATTCCAAGTAAGAAATTTCTATATAATCAGTCATCTTAGCAGGGCTTGCAAATGTATTGGCGAACGTTTGCATGAGCAAGTTCAAGCCTCAACTTAATACTTCAGATATTTAAATAGCATTCTTGTAGCCAACATGGTTAAATCAATAACAAATTCCGAAAAGATAGATACCTCCTTGAAAGAACTAAGATAATTATAATATCTTTTTTCTTTTTTTCTTTCACAAGATCAAAAACATCATATTACCATGGGAGTCAGCCTGGCTTCTGGGTTCTTTTTGCAATCCTAGCTCTGCTAAAGCAGCTTCAAGCTCTTTTTTCTTCAATTCCTTCTTTGAAAGTTGCTCTTCAGTTTCCTTGGTAAACAACGAAGGTTCACGAGGCTTCTTAACAACAGTTTCAGGTTCTACTGGCGCTTCTAAATCATTTTCATGTTCATCCTCAGCATCATAAAGGCCTTCTATCTCACTATCGCTTTCCTGCTATTAAATCATTCACATGTCTTGCAGTTAGTCAATGTGAAGCTCAATGTCGCAATGAAACAATAATAACCATCTTCTATGTTATTAATTTGCCATTAAGGCCAAAACAAATTAACAATTAAGTGCCCAGTTATGCAGCTTTCAGCTTTCACTACTCCAAATGGGACGTGAAGGGCAAGTCCATGAAGAATAAAAGCTACATTATATCATCTACGTTAAACATTATAGTTATGGGTGAAGACACAATCATTTTAACTATGCAAGATTGAACACGTGGAAACTTGAGCTTGAAGAACCAAATTCCAAATCCGGAAATGAGAATAACAAATCGGCAAACCGACAAATAGTCATCAAATGCATATTAATCAGATTCCAAATCATTAAACCGAATAAATGACAACTCGACAAGAACATAGATATTTGAATTAGCAAAACGACAAGCACAACGTCATCAAATCCAAGCATACCAGATTACAGATCGTTAGACCGTTAACACAAATCTCATAAATGACAATTCAACAAGGATCATAAATACCTTCCCAAAGCTAGATATCCAGAACAAGACCAGAATCCAGGATCCTCATTATCAAACAGAATATCCAACATTATATCTTTAAGATATAAAAAGAACACCCAGCTTTCTTTCCAATCATGCATGCAATAACATTCAACACAACTCTTTCTCCTCAAGGACACCATTATCAACCCATCCAATCCAACCTTCAAAACAGCATTGAACACAGACAACACAATCAAAACACCTACTGAATAACATCCATTCCAGTTCGGTTCACCTCATGGCAAATAAATGTGAGAACATGAACAGCTCAACTAATCCACCTTTTCCAAGTCTAGTCACTATCCATGCCACAGGACTAACGGATTCAAAAATAAAAAACACAATAATAAAAGAGGACGAGGAGGCTCTCCCCTTGGATGAAGCCTATTCCTTCTCAGAATCTCAGGCTTCTTCTTCTTCTTGAGGCTTCCGAGCGCTGCGAACACGAAGGGGCTGTTTATGACCGGCGCTGTGGTTCAGTTTCTGGAAGGAGAACTTCTCATAGTGTGTTTGTATTCCAATCCAGGTGGACGCTTTGCCTCAAGGGAAAAAGTATGCTTGTTTCCTTCAAAACCTTAACATTTGTTTCAGTGTCATTGTTGAGGGCTGTGTTACTTGTCTCTAATTCTAATTATCTCCCATAAGAAAAAATAATAGTTATAAACTTAGATGTAATTTCTTCGGGTTTTGAAATATCATTTGTTGATCTATTGGCATTTGCTTTGGATTTTGGCTTTATATGTAACCAGATGAGCCTTCTAAAGAACTGCCGAAGTTTTCTGTCAAACTTTTTCTTCATTCCAGTGGGCATGTTGCAGCGAAATTCCAATATGACCAGGTTTCACATGCTTACTTCATCAAGAGTATTGAACTTTATATTTCTATTGAAAATTTTGAATTTTCCATAATTAGGGGCTATGTCTTTGACCTTGAACAAGTTCCTGCATACTCATGCTTTATAGGCTATGTTATGGCAGGTAATAATTTCTGCTTTTCGGGATTGGCTGTTTTGAGGGCTTAGTTATTTGAAAATTTGAGTCTGCAGGTTATGGATGTTCCCGCTTTCTTCCTTGTCCGAAGCAGAGAAGGTTCTAGGAGAAATATCTAATTATAAAGTTCAGGTAATAATTCTTCTATTTTCATTTTCTCTATAGTTGGGAAACTGATGGTATTTTCTATCTTAATAAGAGTCGAGCTTGGCTTATATAATTTCTTTGGGGGGAAGCTGGTCAAGTGTTTGGGATTCCATCCATATAGTAGCTGTTATAGCAAAGTAAATTTTTGTTTCGCAATACATATTTTTCCATGTTGATGCTCGTTGTGCCTTTGTCACTTTGGCATTATTCCATCCATATTTTTGTTTTGCATCTATATCTCGAGACTAGTATAGCATCATGCAGTTTTGGTTATTTATGTTTGACCTAGTTATGGAACAGAATTCTTGTATATCTTGACAATATGCTTATTTTGGGCATATAAAATTATTTTCTATTTACATTTTATAGGGTTATTGATATTCAAAAAAGTGGACTGTGGATTTCATTTATTTGAACTATGTGATTGTTGTTTAGATTATGAGTATCTTACTAAAACTTCCACTTTAAAAATGGTTCAAAAATTTGCTCACCCATTTTTATTGGTAAGATTGTGGTAAGTTTTCTTTTTAAAATTAGGTTATTTGACTTGGAGATGGTAATATGTGCTCTCCATCTTTGGTTTGCGTCTGAGGTGGTAAAATCTAATCAATATTGGTTGCTTTTTTTTTATACTGCAGTTGGAGGCGGTAAAAGCCAAAATCAAGTCTGCTAAATCAAAAGATGAGTCTGAATCTCTTAAATTTACTCAAAAGAAACTGATTAACAAGGTTTGCATGGAAGAAGCCCTGAACATTATTTTGACTTGTACAAGTTGTTTGGAAGTTTTTCTGATTACCTAGAACTATGATAGGTCTATTGTTTTGACTTTTTCTTTGATTTTTATCTTTTCTTCAACATTTTATCTTTCTTTTATATTTGCCTTTTCTCAGGCCTTGGCCAATATTGGAGTAGTTTAAATCATTTTGACTGGTATATGATCAAAACTGAATCATGATATATTCGATTCCAGATATATACTAATTCGGAACTTTCATTGAGGTATTGCTCCCCTCCACTGTTTCAAAGCAATAAAATGTCAATAAAGAATTTAGTGACTGCATCTGTATGTACTACAAGAAAGTTAAGTTAGGTTCTCAACTTCTCTAGTTTCTCACCCATCTCCTTTGATTGGTGTGCTTGCATGATGCATGGTTAAATTGGTCTTTTCTAATTGCTTTTGTTGCAATCGGTACCCCTTAGTGTAGGACCCTAAGTTGAACGAATTAAATTGGCTGACCAGTGTAGTGAAAATGTCAGCATATGACATGTTAATTCGTATGCCACAACTATTATTGGTGTCAACGTTGGCTGGTCTGAGTGGTTTAGATTATGTGTTAATTCTTATATTTCATCCATCTTCCAGCGCCCCAAACGTTGTGTATGCTTAATTTGAAAGTTTGATTGCTTCAATTTTTTTTTCTCTCTTGCTTCCACCTTTCTATTTCATTTGGGCTATCGGTGGTTATCACAGGTAATATGTTGTGATCACTGCAGGCAGGTTGCAAGTTTCTTATATTTGCGCACCATCAGCCAATGATAGATGCGATACATGAGTGCCTTCTTGTAAGACCAGTTCAATTTTACTCTTTATATTGGAAATTATAGCACTTACAAAAACTGTTGAAAATTTCCAGAAGAAAAAAGTGGGTTGCATCTGGATTGATGGAGGTACACCCGCTGCATCAAGGCAACAATTGGTTACAGATTTCCAGGAAAAGGATTATATCAAGGCAGCTGTAGTATGGTGGTATTTTTGGTTGTGCATTTCTTCCATGTGTTTCCGTTATAAGCATCTTTTCTGTTGTCTTGGTTAGTATTTGTGCTTGAGATAATGATTTCATGTGACACGTTATCATGCAGCTATCCATTAAAGCGGGAGGAGTTGGATTAACTTTAACTGCTGCAAGCACAGTTATCTTTACAGAACAATCCTGGACTCCAGGTGACCTAATTCAGGCCAAAGATCGTGCATATAGAATTGGTCAGGTATTCTCACACTCATTAAGTAGAAAGGAGAGAGTTGTTACTAGTTGCATGACAACATTAAGAAAACAGATAATCTCAAATGAAAAGAACTCTCATATCTAAATTTTTGAGTAGCAAAGACAACATGTGCTCTTCTGTTTTTTGACTAGTTAGTTCTTGTTTACAGGTCTCATCAGTAAATATATACTAGTTGGTAAATGATACATTTGGTAGGTTCTGTTATTTCTGCAGTCTTTCGCCGCTTGGTATAGCATTGACTTAACATTTATTATGCATTGGTGATCTAAATTTTTACGCCTTAGGGATGTGGTGCAATTCAAACCGGATAATTTGGGGGCAGGTACATTTCTACATCTTCTTGAACTATCATATGTAATGCAAAATGTACATAATGCTTAGTTTCAAGGTTTTTATTCTGGTTTATATTTATATTTTGTCAAGATCTATACTCAAGCAGTATTTGAAAGTTACTTTTTGATGTTTTTGAGGAACCATTCTGAATTGTAGTTATTGAAAAATCAGATGTTAGATGCCCATGAGAACACCTTAGCTGTGTCAAATAATCAGCCATTGAGTATCCCTCCAAAGCATACTACTATTGGGCATAGCCCTTCAAAGCAGAGAACTCTTGACCAGTTTGTCAGAAGATGTGATAACGTGGATAGGTCGGAAGTCGGAACATCATCCTGACCGGAAACGGCCCTCTCGGTCATGACTTGTGAGATATGCAAAATGGATTTCTATTTTCACAGATACATGGCCAGTGGCAAGTGAATAGGAACTTAAATGTTGATGTCTACATGCAGAAGTTTCCCTGTAGTATTAACCAGATGTGCTTACATGGGGAATTCACCTTTGATGACACAAATGCCGTTTTGAAGCTGAAATCCATTGTACAACAAATAATAGATTGAGTATAACTGGCTACACTAAACTATGTTACCTGTACTGGAGATAATGGTTTGAATATGTGAAATATGTATTGGAAGAAAATGTTGATAAAGTCACCCATTAGATTTTAGGTTTCCACTTCTTGTTCTTAACTTTTTGCTCCCCTATGTTTTGTTTTAGTTTGGGGCTCTGTACAGAGTATGACATCATATATGAAGTTATGAACGAGACTTGTAAATTTCTTTACTCCATATGCATGTATCATTATATTTTGTATAAATAATCATCTTTTGAAAGAACAGACTCATAGAACCCCTTTATAGCACTTCAGTTAAAACTGATCACCACATTAGCTTATTTTGTTTAGGAACATGACCTATTCTGATAATGTTACTTTTCTCCCTAAATTCATAGAGAATGACATTATAAAAATAACATCATTATTTTTCTTTAGTCATTTAGAAACTTGATTTGAATTTTTGTAACCCAGTTTCCCTTCATCATCATTCTTATTATTTTCTTAATCTAATGAATAAAGCAATCAATCGATAATATTATAAATGACTCAAATCAAATTTTTAAACTAAATTTTTCAAACGAATCATTCTAACTTTATGTGAAACTTCAAAATGTTTCTTTTGACATAATATGTGCGGGCTATTAGTTGAATTAATTATTTAAAATGCATCATGTATTTTGAAATAGAAAGCAGTGAGTTGCATAGATAATTTTGTACGAGTTGAAGAGAATATAGACACAACTCAAAGCAAGATCATATTCCTGAAAGACATTAATATTTAATTCATTGTTCATTCATAATCCTATTGAAAACGACTAAGGAGGATAATAAGCCACAAGAAATAACAAGAAATGTTACTAAAATAGAGTTGTCTTGTGCTGAAATCTTCCACCCTTAGTAGGTGGCCAAACAAACGCATGGCGCATACAATTAGTAATCCCACGGTTCTCCATGGTGAAGACACTCTTCCTATGGACAGTAACTTGTAAGAAATCTCGCTCCATGGGAGGAGCCCCACTGTCAAGTTGCAATGCTGCAAAGTCCTTCAACACGGACAGTGTGAAGATGGAGAAGCAGTTCGCGGATGAATCGGGATTGGAACCCAATACCTCCCTAGAGCATATTGCACACAGCTTCCCGTTGCCAAGGTCAACAAAATTGAATCTGCCGGGTCCTTCCATCGGTGGTAGAATACCCTCAAAACCCACATCAAGGTATTGATATAGTGCGACTAGGCCATTCTGGGGGTTAACGAGAATGGCAAGGACCTTGTTCAAAGGTGTATGAGGAGGTTCCTCCACATACTCATGTGTAAGGCAAACGGTGTAGTTGCTGCTTCCAAGACCGGGAAGGGACACAGAAATGTGTGGGAAAAAAGTAATACGGCATTGGTCACTGCCGCTAATGAGTCTACCCGTTCTGAAGTTCGAAAGATTGTTATCAGCGGCAGACATATCCATCCAAGTCTCTTTGATGGGGTCGAAGCGGGCCAAATAGGAGTCTCTCTCCAACTCCCTGGACGATGAAAAAAAGAGGTTGTTGTCGAGGACGAACATGGTATTCTCGACATGTGGCTCGCTAATGATGGCGGCCCCAGGAGCCATCAAGGGTTTCCAAACTCTAGAACCAGAACAAAGAACGTAAAATCTAGATTCATCTTTGACCCTAGATTCATCTTTGACCCGTCGCCTCACATTTATATAGAAGTAAACATCGCCTGAGCCTGGCGTGTTTGCGATGTATGATTTGTGAAAAGGAAAGGGTGCACCATCCAGCGTAGGGGCAATTATGCACTCCTCAAATTTGATTTCGTAGATTGGCCAGGGGACCAGATTTCCCATGGAAACGGATTTGCCTCTGCCAATTTCACGCGGCAGGCTGGACTTGCAGGACGGCGCCATATAGATCTTGGAGTCGAACTCGAAGGGACACATATCATGACCTGGAAGATCCAAACACATCTCGAACGGTGGTGGAGGCAAACAAGTCCAATCTTCGACATCAACTTCTTCCTTTAAATTGCTCAGTTTGATCACGATCAACTTTCCATACGTCATAAGGCAAAGGCACGCTTCCTTCGCCATTTCAACCTGCTCAGTTTTTCGTCGTTTTGACTCAGCAGCATCCAATTCCGCCATCACCCTCTCCGATCGAACGAGATCGGTGGTGCTGCGGCAGCAAAAAGCTAGGATTAGGGTAAAGCACTGAAAGTTAAAAGAGGAAAGATAGGGCTGTTGACGAGCGACCAGGGTTTCGATTTTCGAATATCAACTTATTCTCTCTATATATATACTAGCTTAATTTTTATATTTTTATTTTTAAAATTATAAATTTGATGGAATAATTTAAAAATTAAAAATAAAAAATATTTAAAAACATATAAAAATTTTAATATTTATTTAACTTTAGAACGTATAAAATTTATAAATTTGAATTAAATAATATATTAAAAAAATTATGTATAATAAAATA
>NC_029785.2:133225466-133228008 GCF_000816755.2 Arachis ipaensis | reverse complement strand
AAATAAAAAATATTTTATTTTTTTAATTTTATATTCAATTTTTTAAATTATTTTTAATTTTATTATTTTTTTAAAATTATTAATTTATATCGTCTTTTTTTGTTTTTTAGTTTTCTTCCTTCATTTTTTTTTCAATTGATCATAATTAATGATTATTATTATAGCAATTTTTAATATTCTCTATCACTTTGATTTAATGAGGTTTTGTATGGTAAAACAAGAAAGTGAGATAACACATTTATGGATAATTAGATTGATAAATGTTTATTAAATAGTTCAGAAGAACAAGATATCGATAGAAGCTCTTTTCCAACTCCTCGTAGATGGATCAACAGAGATCGAGAAGCAGGATATGATCTCATTTTCAAAGATTACTTTACAAATGAGTCGGTGTATAATGCTGACATTTTTCAACGAGATTTCGAATGAGAAGACACGTGTTCTGTCGGATAGTAGACGCTCTCTTAAATGTCTATCCGTATTTCTAACAGAGGGTGGATGCAACTGGGAGAAGAGACTTGTCACCACTGCAAAAATGCACTACTGCGATACGGATGCTAGCATATGATGTAGTAGTTGATGCTGTTGATGATTATGTGCACATAGACGAGAGCACTACTATTGAATGCTTGGAAAAATTTGTTGAAGGTGTCATTTCGGTATTCGAAGATGAATACTTGTGAAAATCAAATTCAAATGATGTATGATGCCGGCTACAAATAGTGTAAGGTCGTGGCTTTCCTGACATGTTGGGTAGTATTGATTGCATGCATTGTCAATGAAAAAATTGTCCAAAGGCGTGGAAAGGTATGTACATGAGTGGTTATCGTAGGGTTGCAACCATAGTACTTGAGGTTGTAGCATCTTCAAACCTTTGGATATGACATGCATTCTTTGGAGTTTCTGGTTCAAATAACGATATCAACGTGTTAGATCGTTTACTAGTGTTCGATGATATTTTAAATGATCGTACTCCGGAGGTAAATTATACTATGAATGGTAATAATTATACTATGAGATACTATTTATCAGATGATATTTATCGTGAATGGACCATATTTGTCAAATCAATCTCAAAGGCACAAGGGGAGAAACGCAAGTTATTTGCACAATATCAAGAAGGGTAAAGAAAAGGTCGAACGAGCATTTGGAGTGTTGCAAGTACGCTTTGCATTATACATGATTTTGGCAAAAGAAGAAGTTTGCAAACATAATGAGAGCTTGTATTATATTGCATAATATGATTGTTGAGAATAAAAGAGACACTTATGCCGGAAATTTTGCTCAAGGCTTAGAGTATGAGGATGTCGAAAATGGCTTATCACAACCTTAGTTGGAAGAGAAAGATTTTGCATCATACCATCAATTTCTCCCAAAAAATGCCCAACTTCGAGATAGGCGGCAGCATCGACAATTGAAAGATATATGGCAATTTCACAATGCTTATCATCAACTATAAAGCTTAACTATATTTTTCTTTATATTAAGTAATTTTACAAATTAGTTTAATCTCAAATTATATATTGTGTATTATTGTTATATATGAAGTTATTATTTTTTTAAATATTAATATTTTTTAATAGTGAATTATTTTTGAATTTATAAATTTTAATAATATTATTGTAAAAAAAATATAACTACATTAATTTTAATTACTTTAATTAATTAATTAAATGAGACTATAATTAGGACTAAAGTTAGTTTTTTTTAACGAGAAGAGAGATACTTTGAATTTTTATTTACTCTTTATGACGCAAAAACTAATATAGAATTATTTTTTATGACAAGTAAACCCATAAATAAAAAATACGATGAATTTTTTAATGGGGATAGTCTAATGTATACTAACTTGTGAAAGCTAATGCAGGACTTCACTGCTGCCAAGATCAGAAGAAAAAATCACTCCCTCAAAATTTTAACCACTTTCTTTTTTATGAATCCTAACCTAGAAGAGAGAGAGAGAGAGAGCGCTGAAAATTATTGTCTAATGAGAGAAAATTTTATCCGATGGAAGAAGAGGCATTGTGAATTTTATAATCAAGTTAACTGTGGGGTGATGCGTGGCTGAATAACCCACGCTCTTTATACAATTGATAGATAGATTAGGAATCTCTGAGTTTCTATTTGATAATTTGAGCCTTTGAACAAAAAGGAGTTTTTATAGCTTTTTACTTCTTTTCCCCAACTAAATGACAGGTATTTCATGTTGTTGCTAAAACCTCGAAGGAAAATCATGTATCATTTTGAATTGAACTAATAATGTTACATGCATAATATAATTCTGTTTTTATATTTGGCAGATGAATCAATCCACATATTAGAGTTTTGACTAAAACTAATGAAAATTAAAGGGGGAAGTTCAAATGTATTTGACAAAGATCATACTTTGATTACACGTATGAATTTAATATTGGCTATAAAAAGATCAGCTTCCTCAAGTTAATACATTATAGATAACTTCTTCTACAACAATAAATCAATGCCTATAGTACAATTGATATTAAACTAGTGTAAAGTCCGGGATACGTCCGGGTCGTTTACT